>NC_142928.1:16691859-16751859 GCF_046866305.1 Octopus bimaculoides
AAGTGTGAACATTTAGTTTTCGCCATACTTTATTCAGTATTTCTGTTATCGTTTTCTTTGCCTATTCCAAGGATTACTTCCATTATCAATTTTCATACATTATTAGCCTCCATGTGTTTTGTAGAATACCTCGAGAAGGACGAATTCTTCATTGAGTTTTTTTTTATTGCTTAATAAATCGGTTTATCTTGTATCTCTGCAAAATATTACAAAAATATATGCTACTTAGTTTGTAATATAAAACTAAACAAAATATTTTCTATATCGTAATATATGAGTCCAGCCTGTGTTACAAAAAGTGTTTATGCTACTTTAATCATCTCTGTCGGAGAGCTACATTGCAGCGACTAATAGTTTACTTCGACTTTAACGTGTTCTAGGTATTACTGTAATGCGATCTCGTTGCACATCGCCATAACTTAACAGGTAAATCTTCTTATTCTACTCGAAAACGCTCGACAAAACAACCCAACAACTAGACTTTTGCTGTCTTATTGTTCATTTTGGCACTCCGTCGCTTACGACGT
Organism: Octopus bimaculoides; assembly: GCF_046866305.1. Taxonomy (NCBI): domain Eukaryota; kingdom Metazoa; phylum Mollusca; class Cephalopoda; order Octopoda; family Octopodidae; genus Octopus; species Octopus bimaculoides. Next base: position 16,692,387 of record NC_142928.1, read on the forward strand.
CGAGGGATTCAGTTGATCCGATCAACGGAACAGCCTGCTCGTGAAATTAACGTGCAAGTGGCTGAGCACTCCACAGACACGTGTACACTTAACGTAGTTTTCGGAGATGTTCAGCGTGACACAATGTGACAAAGCTGACCCTTTAAATTACAGGCACACCACAAACAGGAAGTAAGAGTGATAGAAAGTTGTGGTGAAAGAGTACAGCAGGGTTTCGCCACCATCCCCCGCTGGAGCCTCGTGGAGCTTTAGGTGTTTTCGCTCAATAAACACTCACAACGCCCGGTCTGGGAATCGAAACCGCGATCCTATGACCACGAGTCCGCTGCCCTAACCACTGGGCCATTGCGCCTCAAACATTCAGTGATACGTACTCTGTAAAACTGTATACTTATCTACGTGACATTCTTAACCCTCACCCAGTTCGTTATCCATATTTTTCAACAAGTCTTCAGAAAATGCAACACAGCAAGCAAGTCTATTTTCTCATCTAGATTATACAACTGTCAATGTTCCTTTGCAGAATATTTAAATACGAGAAGTTGACAACTATGTTGTATGTATGTATGTATATATGTAAGAGTGTAAAGTTGTATGTGTGCTTTTACGTATATATGTAATAGAATTAGCAAAAGAAAACAAAGTACTTCACGAGAAACTGTTAGAAAAACACAATTTCACTGTATCAAGATCGTGTGATTTCTATAAGTTATAGGCAATAGTAATCCAACGTCTTTCATGTTTAAAGTACTGTTGCTGGTAGCGTTTAAAAGGCATCAAGTAGGATTCATGGTAGATTAACTGGAAGAATACTTCAAAGAGTAGAATGTCTCGCTGAAATCTAGCATGTTGAGTTTTGTTTAGGAAGGTTAATCATCACAAAACCTTCAATTGACATTGACGTTGACATTATACTCGATTATTCATAAATGGGGAATTAACAACATAACATTACCATTTTTTATATTGAATCATAGATATATGTATTGTGGGAAAATGATATATTAACTATGCGTACGTGAAAGTATACATTCATACAGACAGATAGATAAATAGATACACGCACACAAATATTATACACAGAGAGAAAGGAGAGAGAGAGAGAGAGAGAGAGAGAGAGAGAGAGAGAGAGAGAGTGAGAGAGAGAGAGTGAGAGCGAGAGAGAGAGAGAGTGTGTGTGTGTGTGTGTGTGTGTGTGTGTGTATGTGTGTGTGAGTGCGTGTGTGTGTGTGCGAGAAATAAAGTGAGACTGGCGAAACGAGCTGATATTATCAAACAATCGAAATTTTTGAAATAGATATGAAACAGAGAATGGAGTGATTTCGTTCTTTAAAGCTAACTGGTGAAAGGAACGAACATGTTTCGATCCTTACTGGATATCGTCAGCAAAGATGGCTTGGTCGTACGCTGCCAGTATAGTGCTCTCGGTCTTTTTTTAGGGTTCCTTTCATCAGCCAATCCCACCTGTATTTTCTATCTTTTCTATCTTTTCATGGAATCCTCTCAGCTTCTTCATCCAATACCCATGGATCCCATCTGGTCCTGGGCTCTTCCGATTTGAGAATTTTCTTAACTGCTTGTTTATCATTTCTGTAGTTAACTTTATGTCTTCTTGGCCTTCTATAGTTCTTAACCTATCACGGATTTCATGCAGCCACTCTGCTTTATCATTATGCTCTACATGTTGGTCCCAGATTCCTCTCCAAAATGTCCTGCTTTCCTCTGTGTCTGGTGTCGTTGTTACGTGTAATTGCCCATATAGTTCCTGAAACAGTTTCTTCTGATTTGCTTCAAACAATCTGTTTTGCCTGAATTGTTTTGTTCTACTGTCATATCTTTCCAGTGTTGCTTTGATTGCTACTACACTTTGTTTCAATTTTTCTAATATCACATTATACCCTCCAATGTCTTATTCTATGTTCTCTTCAGCATTATTGTTATGCCTTCCTTCTGCAATTCCCCTCTTCGCAGTCAACTTGACTTAAATGTCTTTTCAACGTTGTTTCTCACAGAATCGTCTACACCAGTATGGTTCTTTACTTTCTATTTGCTCTTTCCTTTTATATCCAACTTTCTCAGCAGCAACCAAAGCTGCAGCTCAAATAATCTTCTTAGCTTCAGTTATATTTCTCGACTGGAATAGCCCAAGAACCAAATCTAACTTTTAGCTTTCAACCTTGAGTTTGCGTCGGGCAATGTACCTCAGGATTGTGGGTGCTTGATCCTGGTCTTTTCTAATATATTGTCCTTACTGTCTGGTTGGTCATCATCGTATTCTTGTGATATAGCTCTTCGTATTACTTCTGCTTCATTTAATGAGATTGCATTTACATTTACAATTTGCTCTACTTCTTCACTGCCGCCTTTCATTTTTCTGTTCTCACTGGGCACATTATCTGTCAGTGAAGAACTATTTCTATCTTCTACTTTCCTTTTTATTTCTATTTCTATGTTTGTTAACCACCCTTTTGCTCTAACTGGTAGGCTAACCATTGCTCACTTGTTTCGAAGAGTCCTATCTCATTCCATTTTGCTTTCATTCGTTGTCGGAATCCCCTTCTGCTGGGTTCCCTCCTGATCCAGCTTTCAATTACCATTCGGTTTGCCTCCATATCCAACCGTTTTCTCTGCCTCTGGATTTGTTTACTAGCAGTCTCTGGATGACAACCGGGCCTGCGCTGCTCAACCACTGGGCACCTGGCGGGCGAAAGTCTTTCACGTTTGGTTCCAGCCCCGTCAACACCATTGGTTGATACATTTCACTCAACATTGAGGATTCTGTTTTCCGGTTAGCTACCAACCGGTATTTTTCTCGAGATACTATCTTTAGTAAGATTATCAACCAAGACCGCAGAGCTCTTACTACCCTTAATTTGGGGCTGTTGCCTTCGCTTTTCTGTGCGTTGGGGACCATGATCTTGACCCTCACTCAGGGACAGGTGAGCGTCCGCTGGTCCCATATCTTCATCCAAATATTGGTCTGGAGTTAAGTCCTGATTCATGGTTCGTTCGCCTTCATCCTAGAGCCGTTGGAAACTGCCAGGTTTTCACCACTGTGACTAACGAGTCCTACCTGCCCCAATTTTAAATCAGTGTGTGCTTTCTCCTAGACAGACTGCCAACCAAGGCTCACGGGTTCTGTCTACCCGTTTTCGGAATGGCCATTGACTCTTCTGAGTACCCCTGCCCTTTGCCGGGTCTTGTTTTTAATGCCATAGTGTGTCGAAAATCTACCCTCCTCACCAAACAAGCTCAGTGGCGTTACCGGTTTAGTCGCCGATGACTCAACAGTTTCACAACGCCACTTCTTAATCATTCTGGGTAATTATTTACTTGTTTACTATTATAATTTCCCCATTACTACTATATAACCCTATGTTATTATTATTATTATTATTATTATTATTATTATTATTATTATTATTATTATTTAATTATTTCATTACTATATGTAAACCTCCACACCTTATGTTCGTCTTATGTTCGCCCTTGTGGCAAATAAATGAAACCATTATAATTAAGGCGGCGAGCTGGAAAGAATCGTTAGCGCGCTGGACGAAATGCTTAGAGGTATTTCATCCGTTATTAAGTTCTAAGTTCAAATTCCGCCGATGTCGACTTTGTTTTTCATCCTTTCGGGGTCGATAAAATAAGCACCAGTTGAGTCAATATAATCGACGTATTCACTCTCCTTGAATTGCTGGCATTGTGACAAAATTTGAAACCAAAATTGCACTCAGATATACAAGTGATATAACACGTCTAACTTCATGGCACATATATGTCTGCTTGTGCTTCCATGTGTGTTGGATATATTTGGTGTGTCGATTTGTGTGTTTATATTTATTGATGCCGCGGATATATAGAACTAAATTATCTAACGCATACGCGTCCCTTTTTTTTAAGCTAATGACGTTGTGATTTGCGCAAGATATGGCTGTTATTTCTAAAGCTCACTCTATTACGTCCATTTCAAGTTACTCTCTCAGTTACATCAGTCAGGATCCTTATTCGTGTCGTTCATGTATAGTTGAAGCTGACACCAATTATGTGTCATCACTAAGACTCGCTGTTTCAAACCAACCTTCTTCAAAGCAATTTCTTTGCATGATTTTATCGCATATGTAGATATTTAAAGAGCTTATGTCTCTTTTCAAAATTCACTTCGAAACGTAAAATTTGAACTTAGAACGTAGTTCAAATAGTACCGAGATCAACATTAACTTCCATTCTTTCCTGGGTTGATAAAATAAAGTACACGTCATCTAATGGTGTCGTTTATTCTATTAACCCCGCACAACAAACTTTTTAGTCAGTAAGCTATTTCAGAAACTACTATGAAGGGCGGCATATGCCGACCGAATTACCAAAGCATCGGAGATATATATTCCCATTCTTTACGTTCTCTCTTTAAATCGCACCGAGATCAACTTTGACTTTCGTTTCCACGAATTCGATAAAATGATGTTCTATTGAAGTAATGGGATCGATATAATTGACTAATCTGCCTTCCCCTCAAAATTACTGATCTTGTCCCTAAATCAAATTGTTGTAGCAGCAATAGTAGTAGTAGTAGTAGTAGCAGCAGCAGCAGCAGCAGTGTTGCTGCTATATAGCATTATGAGTGTAAAGGTAGAACTCGGAGAGTCTTCCCTAGTAAAAGAACATTAAAAATCAGAAAGAAAATATTTATTTTAAGCTGTTTGCTTCCTGTCTCTTCGAAACTATTTTCTTCCATTTGTTCTTTCAAATAATTCACTTGTAGGATAATTACTTCCTCCTTCTGATATATAATTTGAATATTTTCTTCTCCACAACGAATATATTTCCAGCGTTTGTCAATGTTCGTAGCAAATAACTGGCTTGCTTCGGGTATCTTATTTAGGATATTCTGTGGAGAATTGAAACTGTCAATGTAGCAAAGCCAATCTAATTCCTTATATGAATAATTAATCAGTTTATACGGTGTATACGATAAGGAAATGTATTCTTGTCTGCTTTGCGAGACTGCTAAAATTGTTAGAGAAACGGACTGTTCTTCAGCGTTTGGAAGAAAAATCGATCTTGCCAGAATTTCTGGTGCCTAATGCAATGATATTTTTAAAAGATGACTCATAAACATAGTATATAAAAACAAGTTCTGTTGTAGCTTGGGCACTTTGTTGCAATGCTTTTTATAAGACATTCCTACATGTTCTAATTACAAATATTTGACATTTGGGCATAGATGTAACGTTGTAAATAACACATGCAATTTAGATGGGGAAATTCAGTGGGGAAATGATATAAAATCGAGTTTGAGGAAGGCAAGATTCATGTGAAATTACTTTTTCAATGACAATTAAGAAAAAAAATTATGAAATTATTGCATTCATTTTGGGGATATTTAAAGCCAAGTTCACTGTTAGAGGTCAATATGTTGATATGAAGATCGACTATTCCTGTAGGAATCTAAGGAATAATATAAAAATTTAAATGCATCTTACTTCCATAATGCGGAACATTGAATGTACAATATTGATCTCTAACGTAGGCACAAGACCACATCTATTAAGGTAAAGTATTGTTGATGGGAACATCTCCAGTATTTAATTGCTTCTTATTTTATCAGTCAAGCGGAAGAATGAAAAGCAAAGTCAGCTACAGTTGCGTTTGAATTCACAATATAAAGAGAATTCATTTTACCCGAATTTCTGTCGATCATGTCATACACTGCACTTGAATGTAAAATATCGACTTGACTTTTGCCAGAAATGGAGAAATAATAACGTTATTATTCTATCTTTCTCCCACTGGAATTTGTACAATCGCAGAATTTGCTTCATTCTGAATTAACTGTGTCAAGGTAAAGATTTCATCGAAACTACCTTACTTCATTACGGTACAGCAATTCATGGAAAATATTTTGAAAAGTATTAGGCAATATATTGTTACTGGCATTATTTCTACTTAAGCCCTGATCAGGGCCGTGAATTGGCAGGAGGTTTAGTACGCTTTAAAATTATCTTGCGATATTTTCCCGCCACTTTACGATCTGAGTTCAAGTCCTATCCAGGTTAACTCTGTCCTTCACTCTTCCGATTACGATACAATAAAGCACTAGTTGCGCGAGGGGTAAGTATCTTAAAATTCCCTGCCTTTGTCTAAATTAGGAATAATTATTTAACCCCATATCAGCCCCATTTAAACAGAACTGTGCTTGAGCATATTTTTCACGCGAACATCTTTTGCCTTTTTCTGTATTTCTAAAATCTTGTATTTCTATAATTTCATTATTTGATACCTTTTGTGTATTATTTTGAAGAAATTTGATTCATAATTCTATCAAGACAAAGAACTATGTACTGGTTCCATCGCTGGAATTCACAAAAGCGAATTATCAGCGGGAATGTTGTGTAGAATCGACTGAAGTGATCGTACTACAATATCTGATGCTTATCTATCTTAAACTCGAGTGAAAAGTGAAAATTTGTCCTACTAGAATTCCTACTGAGAAATTTATGTGAGCAAAACTATTCATGTGATGCAGGCTCACCGTTAAAAATTATTCTTTTCCGGTATCAACTATTGCCGCATATCTCTTTATAAAACGTACCACTTTCGCAAGAGATGGAATTTAACTGATTGAAGCGTTTCCTGAGTCTAACTCAGTTTAAAATATCTACCTTGAGACGAGGAATGGCGGAGTCATTCTCGGTGTGTTGAGATGTCAGAAATTAGACACCTAACATAAACAGTTTCTTTGCTGACTATAGTTTTTACATTTCTGTTTTGCTTGTGTAGCTGTAACTGCAAAAGTAATGTGTAACATTGAAGATAACATAATGTACGTCAGTTTTTAATTCATATCTAATTACCTTTAATTTGGATTTATATTTAAAGATGTCACGTAAAAAGTATAAATTATTCACTACGAAGAATTACTCTGTTAAAAAGAAAATATATTCCATTTTTACAAGGATTAAAATATTCGAAAGTAATTTTGAATAAGTGACTTGCTGTCTATTTAATCCGAAGAGTTTATGTTAATTTAACTATAACGGAGTTTATTATACAACACATAATGATTCTTTATTTCCATTTTGAAACGTCACTTTGGTTAGGGCTGATTTGATATTCAAACGAGCATCTAGGACTTCAGGACTGAAGTAGCCATTACATTTAGATACCGATTTATTATTTATTATTTTTAAGCTTCAATTTTATGGTAATTACAGTATCGCATTTATATGAAAATTTAATCACAGATATATTTTTGATCAACGCTGGCATTATTTTACTGTAGACGGTGTCTTTGCAGAATCATATCTCTTTGCACTGAATACATGTCTATATATAAATTAGTACATTCTCTTTCCGCAGATGCCCAGCGTACATTTAATTTTCCTTTCATTATTAGATATTCTCTGAACTTCATCGAGTAACGGTAAAGTATTGGCAACCCAAAGTTTACCCTTCCCTTGACGAAAGGGATATGGGAATGTTTTCGGCGATATGGGAAATGTTGTGTGTTCATATCCTAGATTTAAGATCATACTACTTACTAATGGGATCGGCGGTTTTTAATCGGCTCCAACCTAACAAACAGCTCTCGTTTTCCCTCCATTCTTAGATAAAGGATAAGGCCTTCGGTTCTGGACCCCTATCGACAATTGACGTTTACGTATTTTCAAGGTCGATTGGAATTCGGTGGTACGGGCATGTGTTGAGAAAGGATGAGGAGCATGTTCTGAAGAGGGTGGTATATTATGAGGTAAATGGACAGTGAAAGCGAGGTAGACCGAGGAAAATGTGGAGGGGGAAGGGGAGAGGAATGTGGAGGAGGAGTTCGGGAGGGTTGGCTTGAGAAAGAAGGACGCCACAAACCGAGCAAGATGGCGAGATAGTGTGAGGGCGGTTGCTACGGCATTGAGGTAGATCGGCCACCCTCATTAACGGGGAGAAAACCCGGATTAAAAATGATGGATGATTATGATGAATATTGACTGATCGTCACCGATGAGGCTACTGCTAATTTTCTCAGTTTTTTTTTGCTTTCAGAACTAATTTTATTTTCTAATTAGGATCAACTGAACGTTAATATCATCCTATAGATTACGGAGCCAATTTAACGAGCATTTTTTTACCATCGCAAATTAGTCCTTTCTCCAAAGATTATGCTTTGGGAGGTTGATAGATTTCTGCATATTTTAAACAATTACTATGTTAATAGTTCAAGATCGAAATGCATAAATAAGGAAAGTATATAATTTACACTTGGGAATTCGAAACTCACTGTGCTGAGCACAGGCGTAGCTAGTGTGCTAAGCACAGGGGTAGGCCCTTGGCGACACTTTTGGATTTGCTCTAGGCAATATGTTTTTTGTGGGTTCCTAGGGCAGCAAATAGAAGGGCCCCTCAGGACGTCACACACTCTTGCAACGCGAGTGCTGTGCTCCATCGTATTCGATCGCGCCCTTGTAAATTACTGAATTCATTATCGATATTATGTTAGTTTCAATGACTCTCTCTGGGTGTCTGTTTGTCTGACTGTCTGTCTATCTCTCTCTCTTTCTCTCTCTCTCTCTCTGTCTCTCTCTCTCTCTCAATCACTCTTTCACTGATGCTCACTCTCCCCTTTATCCTATTTCTCAATTTCTTGCTCCCTTGTTCTCTTGTTCCATCTTTACAGAAGTAGCTTTTGCTTAATGCAAGTGAAATTATACGGGTACTATATATATGTATATATACTACCCGTATGCCAAGGATATATATATATATATATATATATATATATATATATATATATATATATATATATATATATATTATATATATATTATATATATATTTATATATGTATGTATGTCTCCTTGCTTGCCAAAAATTTCCTATTTTACTCACGTAAGAAGCTATTGTTTCGAATATTCTAATATATTTCCCCTAATTTGCCGGAAAACAAGGAGGAAATTGATAGACCGCAATTTCAGCACTCCCTCACATTCCTCCGCATACGCCACGTCCTAACCTAAACCTGTCGAATTTCGATCTGCTTGTTAAGAAAGTAATCAGTTGAGTGAAAGCTATCAAGCGGAGATTGGAAATTTTACGATGCGGATGAAGAATTAGAAAATAAATTGTCAAACATGAGAAGAAAAAAAATTAAATATTCGAAGAATAAAAGGAAGGAAAATAAAATGGTGAATTGAGCAAGAAAGTAGAAATTTAGTTCAGATATTTTTTTTAATGTGAGAGCGAAATTGAGATGTAGTGATGATGATGATGATGATGACGGCGACGATAGTAACAATGATGATGATGACGATGATTGTTAAAGATGATGGTGATGATGATGATAAATGATGATGCTGATGATGGTGGTGGTGGTGGTGGTGGTTGTGGTGTCGGTGGTGGTGTCGGCGGTGGTGATGATGACGGTTACGACGATGACAATAATATTACAGGTAAAAGAACAGAAAATTAACGATTACAACTAACCGCCACCACTACCACCACCACCACCAACAACAACAACAACAACAACACCAACACCGGCAACAATAACAACAACGATTTCAACAATAACGACGATAACAAGGACATAATGAATGAAAATAACAACAAGTAAGATTAAAACGAAATAGAAAATGTAAGAGGAGAAGGAAATAAAAAAAAGGGGGCAAATGGAAGAATCTAAAGGTAAAAAAAAACAAAAGCACAATAAACAGGTAGAATAATAAAATGAATGACAACCAGCTACAAGAGCAATAGATAACCGTTGAAACTCAACGAAAATTGAGATTTTCATACAAGACTTGGTAATTTTGATATGATCCATCAAACGTCATTGGCTCTACAATAAAACTGAAATCCTTCTACTTCTGCTGCTGCTACTACTACTACTACTACTGGTGCTGGTGGTGATGGTGGTGGTGGTGGTGGTGTTTGATAGAAATGACATTTGCTCAACTCCTCAAGGAATTCAGCTTTCCGATACAAATGCGGACGAGAGAATCTTCTTTTAAATGGTACGAGAATTAAATGTTCATCACAGAAGAATTTGAGTTTCATACCAAACAGGTAATCAGAGAGATAAGCAGTCAAAGAGAAAGAGAGCGGGGGGCTGACAAACAGACTGACTGACAAACAGACTGACTGACAAACAGACTGACTGACAAACAGACAGACAAAGAAGCAGGCATACAGACAGGCAAACAGATAGATAGATAAATAAGAGAGAGACTGACACTCAGACAGACAGATAGATTTGAATATATAGTCAAGATTAATTAAATGTATTTCAGTATTTTGTTCCTATTGTTAATTAATTAGCCATTGAAAGATGGTGAAGTGCCCATGAACTTTGTACGTCTTCCGGAATCAGCGTGATTAATGTTGTTCGTAATCAGTTTGGTTATATACATGTTCGAGATTTGCTTATAAAACGTGGGCACCAAGTAATACTGGAACGTTGCAGTGTTAGGAAGTAGACATTCTATTGTGTGGAAAATAAGACAGTTGTACTCAATCGACTTTGATGTAACGTAATGTTCTCTATTGCAGAAGTGATGATGACTTTGCGGCAACGATAGAAGAGACGGAGAGAAAAGATACCCTATATCTGTAAGCCAGTTGCTGGGTGTAATGTTACGTGAATCTTTGCCAATAAACTTAGATGAACTTAGATATGTTTTGGCCAAAATTGGCCAAGGCTATATCGAACTTAATAGCTGTATATAATAGAATTTGTTAAGTCATTTTTCAGTGGAGTTTTGTGAAACATCTAAAGGAGGAAACTGTTCGATAACGTGCTTTCGTAGAAAATTAGGAACTGATAAGTATTGAAATATTTACTGATTCATAATGAAGAATCTAGCCTTTGAGCTCTAGTTGCGTATTTGATGCCGGTATACAATGTACATAAAGTCTTGCATGTGTTAAATATTCCTGTACCTACATGTGAATTTATCAGATTTGTTTTAAGTTCTAGAAAGTCCTTCGATATTTATCTTTTCTTTCCTTCTCTCTCTCTCCTTGTACACAAACGCACTCACACATATACATACATATGTATTTACATTATGTATGTATGTGTGTGTCTGTATACATATATATATATATTTATATATATATATATATATATATATATATATATATATATATATATATATATATATATATATATATATATATATATATATATATATATGAATGTATGTATTCATATATATAGCTTAGAGTGTATGTACTGTTTGTATGAGTATATGTGTGTATATATGTATTATGTATTATGCATTTATGCATCTATTTATGTATCTGTGTATGCATGTATGTGTGTTTATGTATATGTACGCCGCAAATAGATCATACGTATGTTATGATTTATTATGATCTAATATGCTAACTATAATCATTCCTATTACTAATTCTTAACAAAGCAAGAACTATCATAAGAAGTATCATAAGAACTGTCATAAGCAATCCGTAGCTGTTAAAATCATTCATTGTTATAATTGCTATTGATCCCTTTCCCAGCCCAATTTAAGTAAGTCTGTGATCAATACCCTTTCTTTGTTTCCTAGATAGAGCACAGTAAGTTATATCCTAATGTTTTGTTATTGTTTTTAAGACAAAATGTTGTGATTTGGAATTTAAGGTCATTCTCTTGTCATTGTCTTTTCATCATATTTCCTGACACTATGTTGTTCATTTCAAATCCTCTTTCACTTCTGAAAAAGCTAAGCTCTCCTTTACTACGACCGTAGCCGTAAAATCGTTGTACGCACTCATCCCTCATGCAAACCACCTCTTACACTAAAGATTTTATTCATGATCATATCTCGCCTGAACCAAGTCATACTACACTGGTCCGACTCACTGAATTCGACTTAAACTCTTCTTCCTTTCCAAGAGATGTTTACCAAGAATTTCGTGGACTAGCTATGAACACTAAGAACGTTTCCATTTATAACAACTTGTTAGTGGCCCACATTGTTTCGTGGGCTTTATGGCCTGTACATCGATGGCTACGTGGGACCACTACATTCAACAAAAATCAACTCTCTTTTCATATCCTTAATGAACAATATCCATGCGATATTGTAATTCATCTTCAATATCTCTGATATTGCCATTACGTACTCGGACATTCCTCTCGCTGTAAACAATATCCACCTCTCTATATTAGTTTCCTACAAATCTACTCCGATTTCCCTTCATCTTATCGCACTCACAATAAATTTGCACACACCCCTCATAATTATTTCTTCTTTACCGTCACTGTTGTAAACGTCCAGTATCCCTTTGATCACCCAACGTCCAATTACATCCACTGTCCTCTCTCTTTTCTCTGTTTTCACTCTTATTTCTTTTATATTTATCATTGAAACTTCAACATCGGCTTCAATTATTTTCTCTCTTAATGAATGCATTCAATGAAACGCTGGACTTTCTCTCCTCGCTATAAGCTAACTCATTTTAGTTATTTTCTCTAAAAACTTGTAATCATTATTTCACCTTGTCAAAAATCACAGGAACCGGTGAATAAATATTTCTGGCGAGATTTATAAAAAATTATAGTAAGAAAGAAACTTACCTGGAAAAATTCTTCTGTTGAGCCAGATTTGATTGTCCCATACTGAATTTTTTTCTGTTCGACCAAATCTTTGGCAGAATTAATTGGAGGAAGAAGTCGCTCAATGGTGAGGAAAGCCGCTAAATTAGCGGTGTAAGATGAAATAATGATCAATGTAAAAAACCACCATCCAGTACCGACTATCCGCCCGGATATGGACCTGAAAGTATAATAAATAGAAAACAAAATTTTAAAACCTAGTTAGCTGAATATCAGCTATCAGTAATTTTCTTTTTACCTGATAGTAAATTTCATACTAGTCAAGTTAACTTCTGTATGATGATCAAAGAATTGGTTGAAACAAGTTGTATCATGACTATTTTCCGAATATATTACAAAATTCCTTGGGGTAACAATACCTTTCTTGTAAACTTACAGTTCTTTGTATACTGCTTACACTACATATGTTTGCACAGACACACACATGCACGCACTTACACATAAGTATATATACATACACACACAGAGAAACACACACACTGAGGTCGGTGTAATCGACTAATGCTTTTCTTTCATAATATTTTAGACTGCGCCGCTGAGGTCGACTTTGACTTTCATCCTTTCGGGGTCGATAAATTAAGTGCCGTTTACGTACAGGGTCTAATGGTGTTTTTGCCCCCCCTCATTTTTGACCGACCACGAGGGCCCAGCTTTTCGGCGACAACTAATCGGGTGACTTCTCCAAGCAACTACTAACAGTTGATGATGGCACAGCTCCCTCCGATGCAGCTAGAGAGATGGCTGTCTCACACGTAGGTACACCTGTGGGCACTATGGGCGACCTTATGACCGCTGTTTTTCCCAATTTGCACATAAACTACCAAAACCTGAATTGACTGTGCGAAAGAGACATATTGCCTCACAAAGACACATTTGTTGCGAAACTGAAAGAAAACCTACGGCGAAGCCTTCCTAAAAACCCACACGCCTACAAGTCTGTGGACACTGTTGTAGACCAAGAAGAAGCTGTTGTGCACCAAGAAGGCGGTGAGCTGGCAGAAACGTTAGCACGTCGGGCGAAATACTTAGCGGTATTTAGTCTGCCGCTAACTTCTGAGTTCAAATACCGCCGAGGTCGACTTTGCCTTTCATCCTTTCGGGGTCGATTAAATAAGTACCAATTACGCACTGGGGTCGATATAATCGACTTAATCCGTTTGTCTATCCTTGTTTGTCCCTTCTGTGTGTAACCCCTTGTGGGCAGTAAAGAAATAGGTATTTAGTCTGCCTTTACGTTCTGAGTTCAAATGCCGCCGAGGTCGACTTTGCATTTCATCCTTTCGGGGTCGATTAAATAAGTACCAGTTACGCACTGGGGTCGATATAATCGACTTAATCTGTTTGTCTGTCCTTGTTTGTCCCCACTGTGGGTAGTAAAGAAATAAGAAGAAGCTGTTAATTTTCCCGCAAAGTTCCTCAATTCCTTCAACCCCTTTGTAGTATCACCTCATCAACTGCACCTCAAAATTAGAGCTGAGGTCATGCTGCTGAGGAAACTGGAGTCACCACGCCTGTGCAATGGAACGCGGTTAGTGGTAAAAAATGTGCTGCCTCATGTTATTGAAGCAAGAATTCTTACGGGTTGCGGCATCAGAGATGTCTTTATACCCAGGATACCTCTTACTCCATCAAATAAGTCCCTTGCGTCGACTTCAGTTCCCTCTTCGACTTTGCTTTGACATGTCCATCAACAAGTCCCAACTTCAAACGCTAACAACGACAGGCCTCCATTTAGGCCAACCATGCTTCTCGCACGGCCAATTATACGTCAGATGATCAAAAATCGGATGCAAAGAAAACTTTCCCGTGTTCGCCGCGAAAGCCAAAACGAAAAATGTCGTCTGCCGTGAGGGGCTGTAGGCCGTCCAACATGCCGCAGCTTCCCTGCCGAACCAGTTTATCGTAAGTCAGTACTATTGTTGCCATTCTTTCAAAATTACCTGTTTTTCTTAACTCTTTTTTTAATATTTTTCCCACTACAGCTTCTCAATCTCCTTTCAGATGGCTTGAGTTTTGGCATCACTGCACCTACTGCTTTTCATGAACGAATAAGGACGCTTATACTTGTGAATTGTTAACAATTCTTTTCAGAGCTATTGTGAGAACGATAATACGTCCCTTTCCAGGGCCGCTTTACTTTCAATTGTTGCACCCCTGCGATACACTTGTAGCTTCGTACTTTATTTATGGTCTTATATATATATGTGTGTGTGTGTATGTGTGTGTATGTATGTATATGTATATATATATATATATATATATATATATATATATATATATATATATATATATATATATATATATATATATATATATATATACTCAAGGCTTGAATATGGTACTTATGCGAAGGCACCCGAATATCGCATCCCAAAAGGAGGGGTGATTAAAATCAAATAATAAGCAACACGGATTTCAAAAGTGATTGCAGTATGCACGTTTCATGCTACTTCAATTTATTTAAGTAATGTGAGCATTACCTTAAATGCAATATGAAGAGCAATCTTCAGCTGCACAAAAATGCAGAAAAAAGACATATTATAAATGTGGCAACATATTAAATCCAAGTGGGAGAGAGCAGACATAAAATCCAAATGTGAGGAAGCATATATAAGTCCATCTTGACATAGCGGAGTCTATCAGCCTGATAATGCTCACATTACTTAAATAAATTGAAGTAGCATGAAACGTGCGTACTGCAATCACTTTTGAAATCCGCGTTGCTTATTATTTTATATATATATATATATATATATATATATATATATATATATATATATATATATATATTCTTTTACTTGTTTCAGTCATTTGACTGCCGCCATGCTGGAGCACTACTTTAAGAGGGTTTTAATCGAACAACTCGATTCCAGTACTTATCTATTAAAGTCTAGTACTTATTGTATCAGTCCCTTATGCCGAGCCGCTAGTCCATTGAGTTCCAGGGACGTTCTTTCGCTTTTGGATCATTCAAATGTGGAGCATTCAAAATTTAGTTGACTATCATTTTAGAAAAGTTTAGCTGTTAGTTCTTGCAAGTCAACCAACCAAAATTTGTTCGAAGTAGTTTGTGGTGTTACCATGTAAAGCAAAATATGTTACAGAATACGTGCAACGGTACATTCTTTTTTAATATAACATCATCTAATATCCAAGAATATGGACTCATTCCAAATCGTCGGAATTCACCTGTTGTTATATCATATAAATTAATCTTGCTTTTAGACCGTCGTTCATAAATGTGAATTATGAGACACAACGACTAGATTTCATTTAATATCAACGCAGAAATAAATATATTACAGAAAATATATAAATATGCTATAGAAAAAAGTATATCCAAGTAACGCAAAGACTCACGCCCACATACTTTTCTCATTAATAGAAATAGAAAATATGGAATCAGACATTTTAGGAAGGAATTTACTAGCTAGTAGGAAAACACACAAATGCTATAATAAAATTCTGTGAATAAGGGAAACGAGGCCTATGGGTATGCATGTGTGTTAATATATATTTACGTATACATATACACTTTTCTCTCTCTCTCTCTCTCTCTCTCTCTCTCCCTCACACACACACACACACACACACACACATATATATATATATATATACATACATACAGATACATAAGCACACATACATATTTATGCATGTAGTGAGAGAGAGGAGGAAAGACAAAAATGATCCTATTTAGAGACATAAAAAAGGCAAAGAAATTGTATAAATCAAGACAAACAATAACTTATTGCTTTTGGCGGGAGAAATTGAGTAAGAAAGATAGTAGACAATATAATCATATTGGCTTCAAAGTTAGGCACAAGCCCAGCCATTTTTAAGGAGGATGCAAATCGATTTCATTGACCGTAGTGCTCAATTGGTACATATTTTAACGATTCCGAAAGAACGAAAGGCAAAATCGATCTCAACGGAATTTGAACTCAGAATGTAAAGACGGATGAATCACCGCTAAGCATTTTTGCTGCAGTGTTAATGATTCAACCGGCTCGCTGCTTTAGCTATTGTAATAATATTAATACTAATATAAAGGCGGCAAGATGGTAGAATTTTTTAGCATACTGGGCAAAATGATTAGCGACGTTTCGTTCGTATTCACGACTGGAGTTGAAATTCCCCCGAGGTCGAATTTGCCGTTCACTTCGAGATCGATAAAATAATTGTCTGCTTGTAACCTTATATATATGCTGTTGGGTTTTTTAGGGGTTTCGTGTGTGTGTGTGGTGCAGTCATATTTAAGTATAAATATGTATGTATGTATATATATATATATATATATATATATATATATATATATATATATATATATAGATATATATATATATATATATATATACAGATAGATAGATAGATAGATAGATAGATAGATAGATAGATAGATAGATAGATAGAAAGACATATGTTAGCATGTGTGTATCCATGTAGTCCTGTATAACTTTTTGAGTGGTTTTGTCATTGTTAACTAAATCGGTTGCCTAGTGAGGAGAAACGCTAGAAACCCTGCAGAACAACATATTATGCCCTTCAAAAGGACAGATGAAATCAAAAGTAGGCTCAATGACTATGTAGCAATTACATAAAGACATAGAATTACTTGTCATGAAGAACGGCCGCACCACACAACCCACCTCGGAGTAGTGATGGAACCCTTAATTCTTGTTATAAACTTTAGGAGAAGAATAATTTTATGCAAAACCCGACTCTCGTTGAGCTTCTGCTCGTCCTAGTCAGTGCTGGGCCAATACGTGGGAAGATCTATCTGGAAAGTGACTGTACTTCTATGCACGCTTCGCTCACTACAATCGGTTTCACACGTTGTAACTTCTTCGAAAAGAAACTAAATTTCTAACAAGCCATCGCTACGCTCATCATACCATGCACGTATGTACGCATTTTTAAACACACATATATACACGCATATTTTGCATGTGCATCTGTTATTCTGTAACAAGCATTTTTAACATTGAATTCTATTAAATATTTTAAGTCAAAAGCAGCTTTTGAGTTTGCTTGTATTATAATTCGTTTTCATTGGCAACGTCTAAAGGTTACAAATTGTAAACTCTTAACATCCATCGTGTTGTTAGACATCATTTATCTTTTTGTATTATATCCACAATATTGTCTTTAGACGTTATCTCATTTATCATGACAATCTCTATCAAGAGGCAAATATTAGCTCTCCGTAACTGTAGGCTACAATCTTAGTTGGCTGGTCATGTTTGTTCATTTGAATAGCATACAGCTTAGTAATGGAACTATACGGAGAATGCCAGTGGCGGGTACTACCGGAAATGTTGAGCTTTAGATAAATATTATCATTCTGTTTGGTGCTGCTTCTCTGTTGAGAAAGAATTGTCGAACGGATATAGCAGTTGTCTAAACTTGCAGAGGTCATGGTATCAAATATATTTTGAAGCATTTCGTTATATAAAATTAATAATGCTTCGCTCTGCAGACGCAGTTCCATACAAGAATTTACAGCATGCTATATGTAGTCTGGAAATTAGTGGGGCTAAGATTTTATCGAACTGGTTATCTTTTATGTGTTGCTGTCGTTTTTACAAGAGGCATATACATTACTACATATGTCATTTAAACTTTTACATTCTCCTATATAAATTACCATGGTACACAAGCAACAGTGTTATTGATTACGAATATTTGCCACGATACACAAGTAACAATGTTACCAACTACGCCTATTTGCTCTCAACTTAGTAATTATAGAAACATCGAATCGAATATGTTGCAGTGGGGCATTAGTAGAAATATTTTGAATATGCAATTATAGATTGAAGTTTAGACGTTTATGCTAATATACTAATAACGAGAACGAATGGAATGACAAACTCATCGTGATGTTGTTTATCTGAGCTCTACATGTATATACGTACGCACACACATAAACACACACACACACACACACATACACACAAACACACACACATATATATATATATATATAATCAAAATAAGCAACAAGGATATCCAGAGGTAATGCAGTTCGATCGGTTCATGCAACTCCATTTAACTGAACAATGCAATCATTACATCAATGATTGCATTGTTCAATTAAATGGACTTGCATGAAACGATCGTACTGCATTACCTCTGGATATCCTTGTTGCTTATTTTGATTTTAACCATCTTACTTTGAAATTGTACCGTACTAAATTCTGCTGCTTCAACCTGTGCAATGACTAAAGAAAATAGTCTAAAACATGACTGTAAAATACCGAGACGTATAAAAAAAAACATTCGTATCGAAAGTATATAGAAATTTTGTTTACATAAAAACAAATACGAACTAATACAGTTCTTAAAATTGACAGAAACAGGGCGGTTAATTCGCTGGTGTGAAGGTAACACACTTAATCGCGTTAACAAAGGTATGTGGGTTCGAGTCCCAAGCGGATAGGAAAACCATCTTTTTTCAGTCGAGGGCTTATATGCCCCGTTATAAGACTATTTTCCTTACTCATTGCACGGTGATCGCCATAAGCTTTAAGCTTATATAAAAATACCACATATATATATATATATATATATATATATACATTATGTATGTATATGTATCACTTACGTTTTAATTGTTTCAGTCATTAGTCTGTGGTGATGCTGGGACACTACGTTCAATAATTTTAGTTGAATAAATCGACCTTAGTATTTATTTTTTAAAGCCTAGTGTTTATTATATTGGCCTCTTTTGGAGAACTGCAAGGTTACGGGGACATAAGCAGACAAGGATCGGTTCTCAAGCGGCGGCGGGGACAGACACACACATATTTACAACGGCCTTTTTTAGTTTCTGTCTACCAAGTCCACACGCAAATCTTTTGTCGGCCCGAAGCTGTAGTAGAAAGGAATTGCTCAAGGTGCCACGCAGTGGGACTGAACCCGGAAACATGTTGTTGGGAAGCAAACTTCTTACCACACAACCACGACGTATATATACACACACACACACACACACGCACACACACACACACACACACACACACATATATATATATATATATATATATATATATATATATGAGTACGATAGAAACGATATAAGCATAGCAGTATATGGATATTATCTCCAGCTTACGTTGACATTTTGAAATGAATCTGCCATTCTTTTAATAGAAAACATAACCAAAAGTAATAGTCAAAGTAATAAATGATAAAAGAACCGGTGTTAAATATTATAAATTTATTCAACTATGGAGTCTATCTGAAGCTACTAGTGAGGTGTAATATTTGCTAAATCAACCGTAATTACTTTCAAATAAATTTTGGTTTTGATCGTGTGCCACTGAAAGTTTCATATATGTACATAATTTCTTCTCCATGTAAATACGAGAAAGAAACGTGTGTCCAGGATTAAAAAAAAGGAACATCTATTTCAATCAAAATGTGCACTTGAACGAGATTCAGTCATCTTTTCCGCAACATTATTAATTATATTTCCTTGTATCTCTGAACTCAGTAATTTGATATCATATTAATTTTATCGAGACTACTCTTGAAATTTTCTTATAAATATTATTATTCAAATAAAACTTATTTGCCATTTGATCTCAAAGCTAAATTCAGATAGTCATGTTTCTTCAAATGTTAAGTTTTACAATGAAGACCGCATTTTTGAAAATCATGATGTGACAGGCTTTATATATATATATATATATATGTATGTATGTATGTATGTATGTATGTATATATGTATATTTATTCATTTATAAATTTATACATACATAGCATACTATTTACTTACCTACATACATATATCTCTAACTCGATATATATATATATATATATATATATATATATATATATATATATATATATTTATATATATATATATATATATATATATTAACTTTAAAATAAGTGTCTGGTTTGTATGCTAGCCAGTACGAAAAATAACATGGATATGAAATATTATGATTATGAAATGGTTTGAAATATATTTCCGTGTCAAGTCTTAAGTGCTAAAATATTTTTTTCACATACACCAAATCTGTTTTCAGTACTAATTTCCTTTATTATTATTATTATTATTATTATTATTATTATTATTATTATTATTATTATTATGGTTGTTATTTTTGTTGCTGTTGTTTTTGCTGTTATGATTATTATTATTATTATCATTGTATGTTTGAGCACATGTGTGTGTGTGTGTGTGTGTGTGTGTGTGTGTGTGTGTGTGTGTGTGTGTGTGTGTGTGTGTGTGTGTTTGTGTGTGTGTGACAGGCAGACACACAGAGGGTAATATAGATTGAAGGGAAATGAATGTATTTCTTATTCATCAAATCCACTTCTGAAATTTCTCTGAATCTGTAAACAATCAACTTTTAGAAACATAGCCTTAGTTTACTAATTTCTGAGAACTTGAAACCATGTTTAGGTACTTAAAGTGAAGGCAATTGAAAATCTCTTGATATTAGCACACACACATACACACCAACAGATGTACACACGTACACACACACACACATATATATATATTACGTGCGTACATATGTATGTATGCATGTATGCGTGTATGTATTTATGTATGTATGTATGTATGTACGCATGTATGTATACCTTTGACTAAGTTAATATGAAGAAAATGATTCAATCTCATCTAATTTATTTAATGTTTATGTAAAGGTATTGATTAAACTTGCACGCATTTTTACTAACCAGATTTGAAATCTGCATCTAACCGTTTCAGTTCACATACACTCTTAATAACGCATCAAAAGAGATGCCAGTAACGTATTCTCGTATATTCCCCCGATAAAATTTCAATTTTTTGCTCGGATAAGAAAGTAATATATGATAAAACTGATAAAAAGTGTATAGTGAAATTGCCGTGGGGAGAGGGACATACAGGGTGTCCACAATGTCTGGGTACATGGAGTAAATAAAACCATAACATAAACAATTAAATATAAGAAATAATAATTTCTTAAAGTATGTATTAATCCCCATGTACCCAGACTTTGTGGACACTCTGTATAACTTTTCGGAAAAAGTTCTTCTGCAGGTAAATTTTGAGAGAATAGAACATCACCAGCCTCTTTAAAAAATATAGCCTGATATCTCTTATACTGAGTATCTAAATCAACGACCATCTACTCATTACTATTGTCTATTTTGTGTTATTAAATTTTCTCTGTAGTCATGCAATCATCTATATTCGACTGACCTTTGATCCAGTACAGTATAGCAACGCCTTTACATATTTCTCGTTTATATACTGCCTATTTCTATAGTTTTATTCCTACGTGAATAATACTGATAATTATAATACATCTCCAGTGGCAGGAAATAAACTTCGATACTTTGGTTAGTAGTTTAAAATACTTTAAACTCCGAAAGATATGATTCAACGATTTGGGATATATGAAATAACAATTATGATGGAAAACTTAAACATATTTAACTATAGCATTCTGAAATCTTGAAATGAAGAGACCTCAGAGAACAGACATTTCTAAAGAATGCCAATACAAACTGCTTCCTTTTCACAAACGGGGATGAGCTACAATTTTAATGGCAGTCTCATTTCTCATACTTTGCACATGATGGGCAATGAGATGTTACAAATAACAATTGTAGGAATGAATTGATTTTCTTCAATATAATTAATATATTGTGAAGAAATCTCACCTCTGCCGTCACTAAAGGCAAATGTACATTGATTTAACCGTGTCGACGTTATTTCGTGTTGCCTATATGTTACAAGCATTCAAACATGGGGATATGTTTTCAATGTAGAAAGTGTAAACAGAACGAGCCTCTTGATGGTGATAAATAACAATATCATAAATCTGCGTAAGTAAATTCTGATTCTGGAATATGAAAAATACACTGAGTTGAATAGCAAAATTTCTTAAATGATCGATCTTTTAATGCGAAGATCATGTAATTTCCCAAAAGGTGTATGAAGAATTATATAGCGATGTTATATTGTATATAATGTAACATATTGCATACATCGCTAAATATTTTACGATCTGCTGAGTATTCTATGAACCACCGAACGGCGCATATAATTTGGAAACAATCTGCATTTCATATTATATGTACTAGTAGCTAGCTATCAAATATAACGTTTTGGTTTTTCTGTAGTTATTCCTTGCTGTAGTATACATCAATCCGTTCACACCCGTCATGTTCTTATTCTTTAGCTTTTATGAGGTTTATTTTTTTTTTTTTTTTTTTTTTTTTGGCAGATTTTGCAACATGCTGAACCGTCTATGTATACTTGAAGGAAAGAGGAACCGGACGGAAACGCTGCCGGAAACTTGATTTTGGTATCTTACATCACTAATTCCCTTTCTAAAACGAATGGAGGTCGCTGGATTTCATCGATTATCTATTAAGCATTCAAAGATTTGTGGATTATTGAAGTCATATGTATTTTCTATTATATCGAACGATTTGTTCGATTTAGCTCTTTCAAAATACCCGTGGTTTTAAAAACAAAACTTTACCCTAAGGCTCATAAATATAGTCCCAGATAGAGTGTATGAACAGCTACATCCATATGTGGTACACATTATATATGACTTTGCTGTCAGAAATCAAAATTATTTCCCCTACCACTATAAATCTTGTATTTTGTTCAAGTTTTAGAAAACATAGGTAATTAATCACAATAAGAAAGACTCTTCGCGTCATTTCAAATATATAAGTATACACGAATTTGAATATTTTCTTCTAATATTTTTAACAAAGGCAGATGATGAGAAACCATTTATTGAACAAAATTATTTAAAAAATAATGCGTGAGATCTGTTTTCAATGATAAACGATGTTTAAATTTGCAAATCTGTCAGCTTCAGTAAAAGTGTTATTCGTAAAATTTTCTATTTGCAAAATTACTTTTTAATTGACATCCAACGACGAATACAGCTATAGCATAACACTTCCAACAGATTGTATCATAGGAATTGAAATAGCAATTTGATTTTCTAAACGCCGATAAAAGTTAATTGCAGTGCACTTTTAATTGACTACACATGTAGATTGAGAGTCATTACGTATTGGCATGTAATCTTTCAGGCTTGCCTTTTACCGCCACATTCGATACACTTGTACATTCATCAAACTGTATAATTTCAAGCGTTGAAACAATTGATAAGAAGCAAGTAGGGAAACCATCTAGATGTTTCAAATGATATTTTGGGACAAGTGTGCAAGCATATCTATCAATATTTATGGACGTAATATTTTGTTATATATATATATATATATATATATATATATATATATATATAAATTAATTGTCATATATACATATATTTGTGTATATAATATATAATTTTTTATATATATATATATATATATATATATATATATATATATATATATATATATATATAGTAATAATAATAATCCATGGATGGAATTTATAAGTATTTTAATGCATCGCTACACGCATTTCAACAAATCCCATGGTTGTTACGATCATAATCCGTATTTCTTGGATGATTACAGTTCACTCCATAATATCCACGGACATCAGGTGGCTCTTTATTCATGCATTCATTTCATCAGGCTGGAGATGGGAATGATGACTTCCCTTTGCAAACACTGATAGGTAGGTCACAGATATTGTATCAATAACCAGCTGGAGAAGATGTCTTTTTGGGGCTACAAGCTACAGTAGCATCGACCCTTAAGGGTTAGCCGCATTTAGATGGCAAATATACTTCACGATGTCGTGCAACTACTTTTTATAACTCGCTCAGAGATTTATTATTGCTTGTTTCCACTTTTTCGAGATCAGTGAGTTTTCGTCACTGGAAAAAGTATATATATTTGCATTGAGAACCACTTTCCATCGCCAGCCGGTGGTTGGCACACGCTGATGACGGGCAGTACCCAGAAACTCGAGTCAGGCTGGAGATGAGAACGATGACTTCCCTTTGCAAATACTGATAGGGCACAGATAGTGTGTCAATAGCCAGCTGGAGATGTCTTTCTGGGGTTGCAAGCTACACAGGCATAGATTCATATATGTGTATGAATATATCTAGGTATAAATGTATAAGTACGTATATGAAACACTATTAAATGAAAGTTCTATTATTCAAAGCGGAGTTGGTACAACTTTAGCATCACTCAGTTTTGATATTTCGGGCAAATTATTCATAATAGTTCTCAATGGTTGCTAAGGGAACAGCTCCTCGCTTGATGCTCCAAAATTTACCGTAAGTGTCCAACCATATCCAAATCGATTTAATGTGTGGGCCAATTCAAGTTGTTTACTTCATTTTTGTGCTCTATATCCCAATTTATAATAAAAATAACCGTGTTAAAAAGCTCATTATCTTTGAGAGATTGAAATATTATCAGGGAACAATGTTTGTATCATAGGATAGACATGATCAATGAAAATACGCAAACAATATTTCGCATTAGCTCTGCTATGGAAAACAACAAAAGGAAAAAGAGAATTCCGACATATTAGCTGCTAAATCTTGACTGTGCCACCTCAATGATTTACAGTGGGAGTTAAGCATTTTGCCTGGCGTGCTAACAATTCTTCCAGTTCCCCGCCTTTCTTCAAACTAGAGGTTCCTTTCTACTATAGGCACCAGGCCTGAAATATTTTGGTAGGAGGTGCAGTCGATTACATTGATCACAGTGCTCACCTTTTTTATCGGTTCCGAAAAGCTGAAAGACAAAGTTGACCTCAGCCGTGTTTGAACTCCGAACGTAAAAACAGACGAAATGCTGCGAAACATTTTGCCTTGCGTACTGACGACTCTGACAGTTCGCCACCTTTGTTCGAATTAAATACTGATTTCCAGTTTTGGTGCATGGCCAGCAATATTGGGAAGGATTTGAGTTGATCACATCGATCCCAGTGTTCAACAGATACTTTATTTTATCGACACCGAAAGGATGAATGACAAAGTAGACCTCTGCGGATCTTGAACTCAGAACGTAGACGGACGAAATACCACAATGCAGTTTGCCTAGCGTACTAACCATTCTGCCAGCTTACCGCCATTTTTCAAGCTAAATATTAACAATCTGCGAAACACAGTAAAACTTATGAACGACTATTAATGTTAGATGTGAAAATTCCTTCATTGTAATTTTTAAAACAAATGTAAATTACTACCATTTACCTTAACCACTATATTTTACTTATATTTTGATACTTTTGTCAGATTTCACGTTTATATTTTGTAAAGTCCTATTTTGTTTCTATAAAAATGATTTTTTACATTTTATTTAGCAGTCTTTTGAGAAATTTGGAAACTCCACTTACATTTGGATGCAATTTATTCATAAAACTTACATAACATAAAAATTCAAATTTGCGAGAAAATAAAATGATTTGCTGAATGGTAAAACATATTTTTTCAAGCATTTTTCTGTAAAACTTACGTGCATTTTATGTATACGTATAACATACATTGTATACTTATATATATATATATATATATATATATATATATATATATATATATATATATATATATATATATATATATATATATATATATGTATATATATATATATATATATATATATATATATGTATATATATATATATATATATATATATATATATATATATATATATATATATATATATATAATATATATATATATATATATATATATATATATATATATATATATATATATATATATATATATGTATATATATATATATATATATATATATATATGTATATATATATATATATATATATATATATATATATATATATATATATATATATATATATATATATATATATATATATATATGTATATATATATATATATATATATTATATATATATATATATATATATATATATATATATATGTATATATATATATATATATATATATATATATATATATATATATATATATATATATGTATTATATATATAATATATATATATATATATATATATATATATATATATATATATATGTATATATATATATATATATATATATATATATATATATATATATATATATATATATATATATATACACACATCACTATCTCTCGCTCTATATGTACACGCACAAGAGAGAGAGAGAGAGAGAAAAAGGAAGAACGAGAAGTATAAGATAGATGTATATAATAGATAGATAGATATAATATAGATAGATAGATAGATAGACAGATAGATATGTTTAACAATATCAAACAATTTCAGTCATTTTCAAGCTTGTGTGTGTGTGTTTACATACATATATACATACATGTAAAACTTACGTGCATTTTATGTATACGTATAACATACATTGTATACTTATATATATATATATATATATATATATATATATATATATATATATATATATATATATATATATATATATATATATATATGTATATATATATATATATATATATATATATATGTATATATATATATATATATATATATATATATATATATATATATATATATATATATATATATATATATATATATATATATGTATATATATATATATATATATATGTATATATATATATATATATATATATATATATATATATATATATATATATATATATATATATGTATATATATATATATATATATATATATATATATATATATATATATATATATATATATATATATGTATATATATATATATATATATATATATATATATATATATATATATATATATATATATATATATATATATATATATATACACACATCACTATCTCTCGCTCTATATGTACACGCACAAGAGAGAGAGAGAGAGAGAAAAAGGAAGAACGAGAAGTATAAGATAGATGTATATAATAGATAGATAGATATAATATAGATAGATAGATAGATAGACAGATAGATATGTTTAACAATATCAAACAATTTCAGTCATTTTCAAGCTTGTGTGTGTGTGTTTACATACATATATACGTACATGTATGCGCAGTTATAAACAAATAAACTGAAAGACAATATCAAATACGCAAGTGCATTTACCTTTTAGCATAGTGAGTGTATAATCTCATAAGAATCAAAATAAGCGATATGTGGTTCTATATCATAATAGCAGCCTTTATAAATGCATACTCCTATATTTAAATATAGGTCCATGTGTCGTTCTTAACTGTATATGTTTCTGTCAACCTGACATCGTCTCTATATCAATTGCGTTTAAATATAGGTTACCTAACCATATAATTAATTAAAGACATTTTTCTTCAACCTACCGGATTAAAGCATTAAAGAATACGTAGGAATTTCATGAAAGATAATATTCAAAGACAATAATTTGCATGTGGAGATAAAAACACTTGATCTGAAGGATGTCATGCTGTTTTATAGTATCATGATTAACCGTATAACATAATAGGACGTGATAGAGACGTTTTTTCATAATTTTCTGTTGAAAACCGCTAATACGAACAATAGTAAATTACAGTGTTGTATATAATTGATTATATCTATAATGTACTGTAGAGTTATTTTTTTCCGCTGTGATGCATGTTATAATATGGATCATGTCAACTGGAGTGTTATTTTTATTGAGATAAGATGAAATAACAATTCTTTTTCATTGCTTCTTATATTTAACGACACATCAAGTTGCTTAGCAGTTGGAATGGTTTACATAAGACGTTGGAATTATAAGCAAAGTGCAAGGAATTTCAATGTGGAACTGAGGTCGAATTTCGAAGAAGTTCTTAGTGCTGCATTCTTACTTTATGCATTGTTACACATCACGGTTAAACGGAACAATCAACCAACAGTTCCTAGATAGTGCTTATTTCTGAATGGACAACATCACCATCACTATAAATATGCACACAAACATACATATAAATAAATATACACATATGTATGTATGTATAAATATATATCTGTGTGTATATATATATATATATATGTATGTGTGTGTGTTTGTGTGTGTATGTGTGTGTGTTTGTGTGTGCGCGTGTGTATATATATATATGTATGTGTGTGCTGTGCATATATGTGTGTAAAATCCTTTGTTAGTACAATTCAATATAATATAGCCTTATAATTCTGATATATCCAGAGTTGGCCAACAGGCAAACGTTTGCATGGTTTCATCTAAAATACTTTTTCCACAACTTTGATTACGTGAAGTCATGCCCAGGTAGTCTATAATTGTTAATTTTCTCTTAGATGTGAATGAAATGATAATAGTCTTCCAGTTGATTAACACAAATTTATTGTGGTTCAGATATCAGCAATTCATTAGTAAATTATTTGATATTTCCCTAACTAGCATGCATTTATTTTTATTAAGACATAATAATAATCTTTCTACACCAATTGATGGCTACAAAAATAGAACGAAATCAAGAACAGAGAAACAAATGATTTTGTGATTTGAAGCTAAAAGGGTGGGGTTAATGTCAATTTTTTTTTTATACCTCAGTTATTATATCGTAAGATGTAAGAGAAACTTTGTCAAATTAGATCCGAGAAAAGAAGAAATATTTAAAGAGTGGGATAGATGGAACTAAATCGATATATTTTAGCTATAAATCCATGGAGAACATAACCGACTTTCTAAAGATTTGAACTCGGAGAATACAAGATGAGAACTAACAGTCATGCAATTATACCGATTTTACCTCATGAAATATGGAAATTTATTTCTGAATATTTCATTAAAATTTCTGAGCTTATCTAACTGCATTTCTTACAGCATTTGATTATATCTATGTTTTAAGTTCATTTTACCGTATTTTACTTAAATTTCCAACTTTATTTTGTTTTTGTTTCAATGAAATATGTATCATTCCAATTTAAAATTCATAGTTGGATACTTTTTATGAGGCAATCTCTGTATAAACATGTCTGTGCCATGTATATATATACAGAGCTACAGTGCGATAGACTATGCGGAGCATGAGAGTTGATGCAGTACTTTGACAGTAGGGATTTTGTAAATACGGTTTACTTATTAAAGAATAATATATCCATATACTTTTTTTTCAGCTTTAGAATATTTTAAATTGTAACCTTCTTAGTTTGGCTGTGAATTTAAAACAGCTCTGAGAATGTGTAAATCAGACGTATTGGCCTCGTCTATTCTTATTCATAGCCGTTATTGTGAGATGACTGGGTTTAGATTCAAAAGTTATTCATTTATTGGCTATTCAGAAACGACCTCTAATGATCTTACATCATTACGTTGATAGACGTACATTAGAAGGTCAGACAGGCGGTCAATTCCTTTCGCAAAGGCATAGAATTCTTACTGGTCCGTTTTATCAGTTTTCAAATGAAACAGCTGCATTTATCATTTCCCAAAGTATACCAGGAGATAAAATTTCTTTATTTTTCTTTTATATTTAACAGGTATTTTACTGTTTAACTTCAACATGAGAGTTCCTCAGCAACGGTCTATCTTTAACTTCGACCTATACAACTGTGCAAAATTTTCTTCTCTTCAAACCCGCATTCGATTCTTTTAAATACTTTTCAGCATTCAATTGTTACGAATTTCCTTAGAAATCATCCACTATACTAAGTCTTATTCTTTAAAAACTTAAATAGAATCAGTACAATGCGAGTGCTACTATAAGGTTACTCAAAATATTAGAAATAAATATTAAATCACCCTTAAATCACATCAGCTGCCATACAAATGGAGGAGATATTAAATAATGTAGTTCGGGATACATTATGTCCACAGTAAAAGTAATTTAGGAAATTTCAGACTATAAGTACGATTCTAACCATATTAAAACACAAAACTTTTAATTTATTTTCCAGTTATTTCTTGTAGTTTCAAAAGTGTTCTTCGCATCACTGGATTTTCCACTATGTATTTGCGTCAGTTTCAAAACACCGTCTCAGGTCAAGACAGCTGCTAGTCAACCACAGTTCCAAAAATAGAAGAGACATGCTTTGATCATAAGACTTGTTATATCGAGGCTGACCTTTTGTTAAGCATCACGAGCATCTAAATAAATTTGGTCATTTGCAACTTTCTTTTAACTGTAACATTTTTACTGCTCAAAATAATTCTGATAATAATCTATTGTATTGGGTCATCCCACAAATTATGCAGTTTTTAAATATTTTTCAAAATTAAGATAAACAAAGTTCTTTTTTAATCTAGAATATACTCTCCTTCATTTTCTACAATGCTCTTCCATCTATCTGGTAGATTTGCAAGGCCCCTCTTCTAAAATTCACTTGTCCGTGACGAAAAATATTACTCCAGTATTGTTCTGACCTCGTCTGGAGAATTCATATTTTTTCCCGTCCAAATGATTTTGAAGACTGCGGAATAAATGATAATCAGATGGGGAAAAGTCCGGCGAATATGGTGGGTGGGACATCGTTTCCCATTCAAACTGCTCCAGCCTTTGAAATGTCATCTTCACTGTATGTGGCTGAGCATTATCCTGATGGAATAACATCTTTCGTCTTTAAACCAAAGATGGCAGTTTTTCTTCTAGTGCTGACTTAAACCGCTCAAGCTGCTTGCAGTCGATCTCTTTTGTTATCCTTTGATGTGGATTTAAAAGTTCAAAGTTTACTAAACCTTTTATATCCCACCTAACAGATAGCAACACATTATGTGGGTGAAAACCTTCTCTAGCCAGGGGTGCTGGTGTTTCTCCTTTCCCTACCCACTGACTTCGGCGCTTTACGTTTTTATAGAAAACACATTTCTCATCACCAGTCACTATTCGGTCAAAAAAAAGCTTCATTCGTGTTTTCTCCAACCGGTCTCGATACGCAGAAGACCTGAGCAGACAGGAGAGTATAGTACAAGACATTTAAGCATAGTGTTGTGCAATAGAATCGAATCCAGATGCTCATCGACACACCTGTTCTTTTTTTACTTTAGGCACAAGGCCAGAAATTTTGAGGCAGGGGGCCAGTCCATTAGATCGACCCCAATACGCAACTGGTACTTAATTTATCGACTCTAAAAGGATGAAAGGCAAAATCGACCTCGGTGGAATTTGAACTCAGAACGTAAAGACAGCCGAAATACCGCTAACCATTTCACCCGGCGTGCTAACGTTTCTTATTTGTTTATTGCCCAGAAGGATCTAAACATAGAGGGGACAAACAAGGGCAAACAAAGGGATTAAGTCGATTACATCGACCCCAGTGCGTAAATGGTACTTAATTTATCGACCCCGAAAGGATGAAAGGCAAAGTCGACCTCGGCTGAATTTGAACTCAGAACCTAAAGACTGCCGAAATACCACTAAGCATTTCGCCCAGCATGCTAACGTTTCTGCCAGCTAGCCGCCTTTCATCGACACACCTATTGCTGCGTACATGATTTCGAGTGTAGCTATATGCCTTTATTTTTATGATAACATCCGTAACTTTAAATGTAAGATGAAAACATAACATCTAATACAACTACTATTCAAAATTACATAAAAAGCATGATTTATCTTAGCTAGAAAGCTGCACTTTGCAAACGAGAGACAAACCGGATTGCGTACGCAATGACAACAACAGCTGAAGTAATGAGAACTCTACAGGAATCAGAAATTAAGGTAGAAGTTACATAAATGAAGATTCCGACATTGTGTCTATTAACATCGATTTCGAATGACAACTCCATATATATTAATGCTATATGTATAATTAGCGCTGGAGAAATAACAACATTCTGAATCAAAATACTACTTGTTCGCTTACCTACTCGTTACAAAGATAAGAAACGAAGAGATGTGATGTACACCAAGTAATAAACAGTCCATGAAATGTAATACAAGCAAGAATTACAGAGGTTAGACCGATGAAGATCTTCGAACACAAGAAATCAATTTCGGACTTATATGAATGATATTGTAGGATGTAAACGAATACAAACTAAATGCGATAAATTTACATTTGTCTAACTTAATAGAATAATAAATACTTAACTTGTGGAATCAACTTAATAGGCAGATTGAAATGCGGAGGAATTTGAAAAACGAGAAATGCTGTGAAGTCGTCAGCAAGGAACCAAGTAATGGAAGGATCAACCAGAATGCTGGTAAGTTTAAATGGCAGGAAGTGTGCGTTGACTTAAGATCTGAAGAATGGGAGAAATAATATATAAAAGAATGTTGGCCATGAAAGAGGGAGAAATACCACAGAACTTAGTCAATTTATAATTATTTCCTGTTATCCTTTATTTTTCCACCAAAGATATTTATATTTATTTCATTTTATCTTTCATTTTGTCCACCCGAGGTATTTTGTCACCCCTGATATAATAATATAGTATCCCAGGGAATATACAGTTTTCTTCATTTGATGCCACAACATATATTTATTACCTCCTGTACTGATTCAAGTGTAAAACTTCAGACCTTGAAGTATTTATTTCCGCACTTCCTGTTCTGAGTCCAAATCCCATCGTGGTTTCCTTGGATGCTAGAGTTAATGCACTTCTCACTTTCGCAGCGACATTTTTGCACCTGAGTACTTTTAGCAAAAAAGTCCACACCGTTACATGTATTCAAGCCAGGTCTTTCCTTTTATTATATTTTTTCCTTCCTACCTTCCTCAAGTCAGAGACGCCCTGTCAAATGGTCATACGTGCTGTTTTACTCCTCATTATGATACCCACCACGAATTATATGTCATTCTAAAAACAAAACCAATAAAACTTTGTATTTCAATGGATAAGAAGTCAGAAAAAGCACCGCGCAGGTTTGTCTAAAATGTAACCGCTAACTGACGTTAAGGTTGATTTCGAAAGATTATGTTATACAGTCTGCAAGCTCCATTTTACGAAAGTAAAATATTACTGTTTTAATAGAATCAGCCAAGCAGAGGATTATATTACTGTGACATATTCTCTGCTTCTCAGGTTTATTTGTATTATTCTTAGGTGTACAATGAACTTTGGGATACAATCAAGGTCAAAGACAACTACAGAGATTAATGATGGTTTCGAAACTATATTATTACTTTTCGAAGTAAATCGAATATCCAGTCATTGCTTTAAGTTATATTTTTAACCATACATCCTTCTTTGCCTGAAGTCAAGATTAATTTTATTTCATAAGGCAGCGAGCTGGCAGAAACGTTAGCACGCCGAGCGAAATGCTTAGCAGTATTTCGTCTGTCTTTACGTTCTGAGTTCATATTCCGCCGAGGTG
The DNA here is from genome assembly GCF_046866305.1 of Octopus bimaculoides. NCBI lineage: Eukaryota > Metazoa > Mollusca > Cephalopoda > Octopoda > Octopodidae > Octopus > Octopus bimaculoides. The sequence goes on from NC_142928.1 coordinate 16,726,133, forward strand.
GACTTTGCCTTTATCATTTCGGGGTCGTTAAATTAAGTACAAGTTGCATACTAGGGTCGATCTAATCGACTGGACCCCTCCCTCAAAATTTCAATATTTGTGCCTAGAGTAGACAAGTTTATTAATTCTATCTCTCAATTTATAATATTTATATGTTTCTCTTTATCATATGTAACAAGTATTATGCACTTTTGAAAATCCTTCTTCAAATGATACCTTATTTATATCCCCACAACTCACTCACCTACTTACCTCAGTTAGGTAGTTCAATCAGGCGTTGTATCTGTTTTATTAGATACTATAATATTCATGTTTACATAATATATAGAAGAGAATATTTAAATATATTCTTATCTATTGTGAAATGTTGCAGAAAAATGGTAATGCTTGTCCCTATGACTTATAAAAATAGAAAGACTAATAGATATTTAGAAAACTGCTCTGCTGCCAAAGATAGTTTAAGATGAGTGGCTTTACACCATAGCTTCCTCTATAAAAAAATAATTAAATAACTAATATTTACTTCATATTAATATTTTTTTCGCTGCTGTTCAACTAATAAACATTGAATCCTTCAAAGTGTCAGAACCAATTGAATGCTCTTCATTGATTTTCATTTGTGCTAATGTTTGGTTTGATTTTTGATTTCTTTTAGAGATGGTTAGACGAGATTTGAATGAAAAATTGATAGTCTGACAACAGAATTTAAATGAAAGACTTTTATTTTTTTTATGAAATCGCAAATATCGGCATCTTTTAACTAATCAAAATAGTTCAACATAATATTGGAGGGAACATGGAAGTTTGTGTAATTCATGATTTTTTTTTCATATTATTTCAGACGAACGTATATTGAACTGACATCAAACAAGAATTATAATAATTTTGTTGTCTCGAATTGCTACTACTTACCTTTTATCCTTCACTGCTTCCTTGCTAAAATAGTTGATATTGTGTCATTACTGCGATGTACCTATATACGTTTTAATGTGAGGCGTATACTCGACAGACACGACTTACTATCTAACTGATAGTTACTTGGTGAATTCGATGAAGTAAAAGAATTGAATTCTGAATTCAGGTCGTAACATTTTCGAACTAAGCACTGCAAATCTATTGATTCGTGCTACCTTATTTCTATTGGTGTTACATGAAATAGTTCTGCTTGATAATGAGGGTAATAAAGGAATCTATTATTTTGTTGTATCACTTACAAAGTACAAATGTGAGTGCAAAGTCTTTGACATAGTGACGTAATGCAAGCAGTTCTCCTCACAATCGAAATTATATCATCATTGGATCTCTTCTTCGATAATTTCTAATTTGTTTAGATTCAAATGATGTTACTTAAATGTTGTAGTTTATTTGGAAATTGTTATTTAGGAGCATGGCAATACCGTGGGACTTGTTGGAATACGCAGACAAAGAACCTTCAAGAATTATGTTGTGGCTGCTGAAACAGGATTTAGATGGGTCAGATTGAAAAGTGCTGATTGGTAGTGTCAGCAGATTGCCACTTGGACACTGGTCTAAGCTTGATCGACCTAGATTGAATGACCTTGATGAGAGTACATGTTATTTGTCCCAATACATTCAGTAACACCCAGGGTACACACATTTATGACATGAGTAGATGTAAGCTGAATTACTACTACTAAAACAAACTGTTTCCATATCTCGCGGTATAAATTATCTTATCGGTTCCGAAGTAAGGCAGAGAATGCAACTGTAACCACAATGTGTTTCGAACTCGGAGCTTTAATAACAGTATACAACCTTGTAATATGTTTCTTTCATATCAGCATTACTGTCACAGTTAACTTCACAACGTTTTATTGGAAATTTGTAATGTTTATTTCACAAGTATTTTGTAACCCAAAAGAGGAAATTTATATTTGTCTGTGAAATATATTGAGTTGTGATGAAAGCTAGGAAAAACAAGGGCAACACATGCTAGCGTTTCAAACTGAGAATATTATGTAGCTGGACATCATTTCCTTTTGTAATTGTCGGCGTGTGATTTACCATGAGCACTAAGTAAAACAGTGTTTTCTATATCCGCTCACTGGAAGAGAGATAAGTATAATGACAAATGTTGCATCTCACTTCAAATTGGAGCGAAAGAAAAGCTATTGAGATTACATGTTCAGTGATAGGGTCAACGATATTGCATCCGTAAAATATCGAAGCGAACGATAAAAACGTCAAACTCTTCATCCATGATAGCGTTGTTTAGTCATTTGACAACTGGTGTGTCAAACGCAAGTAGACGGCAGATTCACTAGCGTTTATTACTTTGCCTTTGTTTCGCAATAAATCGATATGAATTGCAATCCCTTATCGAGAAGCGATCGATCTCGGAATACAATTGCTGTATACAGTTAACAAAGGCCGAGCGGAAGGTTTCAAAACTTTAATGGTGTCTTACATGGAAGAAATTGATCATCGGATTAAGATAGAAAGACTAAGATTATTTGAAGTTTAATACGTCGGAAGGCATCGAGTTTGCAATACAAAATGGGTGTTATGACCGCTTCTTTTACCTGACTTCGTGGCTAAATTATTGAATTCTATAGAAAGAACTGATTCAATATCAGATTACGTATAATAAGGCGTCCATATTTCTAGCCTCACCATCACCACCAGCGTAATTTCTCTGGAAAATCGAATCGACTTAAATGCATTTTCTCGAGATGTGTCTCTCTGTCCGTTCCTGGGTCTTGCAATGGCATCACAGATTCCAAAGATAATGAGTTCACATCGGTTCATAACTGACAGTTATAAGATGAAACAGAATCTTAAGATAATATACGGCAGTTTACGGAGGAAGGACCATAATTTCAATCTATTTTACGATTTTGACGTCTTAGTTATATTAGCACAACCTATCATTCTTTCTTTGGTCCTATATTAACAAGTACATCAAACATTATCGGTTACCGATAAAAGAATTAGCGAATATAAGGGAAAGAATAATGAAAGGCAAAATCTTGGATTTCATAGATATATACAATCTTTTATTTCTTTACTGGTTTTAGCCTTTCACTTGTGACTATGGCGGTTCACATTGTATGTACGTAAGCGTGTGTATGATGTACGTATCTATGTATTATGTATGTATCATGTATATATTTATGTACGTATAGAGTGGATATTGGTAGACGCGAGTAGTTCAAAACAGTATTGAAAGCCAACGGGTTAGAGTTGTTTATGATTATGACGGCTGGCACTTCTGATATAACTAATGTGTGTGTGAGTGTGTATGCGCGTGTGTGCGCGCACACGATCGTTTGTACATGTATCATCTCTCTCTCTCTCTCTATCTCTCTCTCTCTCTATCTCTCTCTCTCTCTCTCTCTCTTTATATATATATATATATATATATATATATATATATATATATATACATAAACGGTAACGACCGCCTTCGGTGATGACTGACCATGGGATTGCACCTTGAAAGTTACTCTCCGAGGCACAAGTCCGGGCAAGGTTGTTTCATGGAATACCAGCAGTCCCCCATGCATGCGTACACACACACACACACACACACATACATATATATATATGTGTGTGTGTGTGTGTGTGTGTGTGTGTGTGTGTGTGTGCTTGTGTGCCAAAGAAGGACCGATAGAATAAGTACCAGGCTTAGAAATAATAAGCACTAGGGTCGATTCGTTCAACTAAAATTATGCAAAGCTGTGCCCCAGCATGGACATATTCTGATGACTGAAACAATTAAAGGATATTTATACACACGCATGTGTATGTATGCGTAGATATATTCCTCTCTCTCTCTCTCTATCTCTGTCTCTCTCTCTCTCCCTCTCTCTATCTCTCTCTCTCTCTCTCACACTCCCTCTGTGTATATAGATAGATAGATAGATATAAATTTATATAAATAATGTTAGTTAAAATAAAGATCATATCAAATGGCCAGCATGGGAATAAAAACCATACATGTAATAATTATTATCAAAATTATATTTGAGGGTAGCTAAAAGATACCACCATGCTAGAGATAGCAGTCAAAACTTGACTCTAAAACCACATCAAGTATTCATACATGTCTGGATACTTTTAGCTACCCCGAATTATCATTTTTATTTCATATATATATATATATATATATATATATATATATATGCATATAAAAGTGCGTACTCGCATGAGTGAGTGTGTGTTTATGTTTGATGTGTGTGTGTGTGTGTATGTTTGTGTGACCTACACGTGATACCAGTTCAATTTGACTCCACAGGTCGGTTTTGTTCGGGTATTGGATGAATACTAGCAGAGTGGTTTCCTTACTCTCTGCGCCTCGCCGACAGCTCAGGCTGAGGTCACTTCCATGTTTGTAGAGTTTATCTCAAAATGATATCATCACTTGGTAGTCCTGCCATGCCATGGATTTCTGGAGATCATCCAATGGTCCAGGCCCCAAACTCCTCCGCAATAGATAGTTGATACTGATGTTGCTATTCCTGCAGGTGTAGTTTGTACGCTCTCAATGTTCTTCTTGTAGTTGTTTTATTTGAGGTGTGGGATGCAGACGGTGCCGCCATACTTTTTGCCTCCTATTATGTATAGAAGGCTTTCATGTGATTGGTATCACTACTTATATAACACGATTGTCTTTTGCCACTCCCGCCATCACGTGGAGTTCTGCTTTATTCGGCAGAGTAATTGAATAGAGGATTTTTTCAAGTATTCTAATTTAACTGAAATAGGACCACAAGTCCTATTTCGGATAATTCCTCTGTCTTTTTTTACAGCAAAGACAATACCGGATTTACAGCTACATTGGAATATCAAATATTTTCACACTAATTACATGTATTCTTTAGTAAACGAGAAAAATACAAATGTCGGATCTAGATGGCTTGGCTGCCAGCTTCATTTTCTGTTTGAATTGATTTCACATTCACTATAATGATACACTTTTACAGGTTAATGAATGACGTGAAAATCATTTTCGCTATAAATTAATAAATGAATAGTTAGTAGCAATTAAAGTTTGAAAACTTTGGGATCATTTTAGCCAATCGTAAGACACATTCGTAACTGTTTCCATAGTAACAAGCCAAATATGAGAACTGTCTTGTCAGTGAAAAAGCACGTGTGTTGACAAATATATTCTACGCGATGCCACACGCGCTGACGCTGTGTTCTCTCGCTTGTATCCTGGTCGTGAGATGTGCTAGAACAGCTAAATAGGCCTTAAATCACGCCCCCACCCATTTAAAAAAAATATTTGTACAATCCCATGAAATCCTGTGTGTAGAGTACAAATTAGCAAAACTTTTCTGACAATTTCAAATTTTAAAAATGTTATAAGGATTTATATATTGTTCGTTAAGCAGAATGTGATTTGTTTACAGTTTCATGTAAAAACACGTGCTATTTTCAGAATGTTGACAACACGTGCAGTCACGCACTAAATTACAGCTTCCAAATCTTGTTTCCTGACTGGGTGAAAACGATCAAATTTCAAACCTCTATAACATTTTTAAATCATTTTCTGGAAAAAGTGAAGTAACTGCTGCGATTCAGCTTGAAAAACTATATTAATATGCCAAATTTTAAAATTTTAGTGCTGGCAGCCAAACCAACTCATGCCTAATCCCCACAGAGAAAAAACTGAATGCTTTGCTTCGAGGACTTCGTTTATAAATTGCACAAGGGCTGAATATTTCAATCTAGTGCAATTCCTCTAAATCTGCCCATATTTCTCGCAAACACTTTTCCACCTGAACATGTGTAGCTATGTTCACGTGTCGGTTTCTCAGTGAGATTCTCCTGTAAAATATTGTCTATCTGGTAGAGTTTTTCAGTTGGTGTTCCTGTACAAATTAAGCGGCTGTGTACAGATTTTTACAAGATGCTCTGCTTTGATGCAAATGAGTGTCTACAGGGGGCAGAGATCAGTATGATAATGGTTGCTGCTTTGCAAAGGATTTCTCCTTCTGGTGTTGATTTAGGAGATCACACACTCAGTCGTTAGAGGACAGCGATAACTGTTAGAGATAACAGATATAGCAGCAGCGATGAGAGTGCTTACTTTGTTGCTGTACATTGATTCGCAATTTTTGTTACTGTTCTTGTTGTTGCTGAGGGTTAGTAATTACTGCGGCGGGGTGAAGGTGGTAGCGGCAGCGAATTTATGCTTTTATTGTCATGCTTTATTTTTGTTGCTGTTGCTGCGGAGGCGGCGATGGTTCTCTTGCAGATGGTAGCGTTTAGGAGTAGGTTGTTGTTGTTGTTGTTGATGTTGTTTTTGTAGCTGTACTGCTTTTCCTGTTCGTAATGTTTTCTATTTTCTTTTTTACACTTTGTAAATTGAGGAGAAATAATAATTCTTTCATTGATTGACTTGGTGGCCCACACTCAATTCAACAATATCTGCCACTGCCCTATTAATGTGGTTGGTTATAAAGAAGATCGCTATCTTTAATATTTGTGGTTTTTGAAAACCAAAATTTCAAAATTTTTTCTGAATTTTTTTGCCATGAATATGCAAGAAAGAAGATTTCACCAGCCCATTGGGCGCCTGATCACTTTAACAAAGGTCGAACAACAGATATGAGCAATGAAAATGTGTTTGTATATACAAATAAATAACGCTTATGAAAACACCCGAATGTTGCTGCTACAACCATAAATGATGATGATAATGATGATGATGATGATGATGATGATGATGATGATGACGATGATAACAATGATAATAATAATAATAATAAATAGTAATAATAATAATAAATCCCTTAAAATTTGAAATTACAAGAATTTGGAATATGAAACTTGTAAAGGTTGTGTCTATAATAAATAGTGCATTGGGAACTGTTAGCAAAGATATAGACAAATGGATTAAGGGGGTTGGAAGAGGAGACCCTGTAGAACTTCTAGAGAAAATTTGCCTCTTAGGGACAGGAAAGATTATCAGGAGAGTTCTCAGCGATGAAAGTCTATTCAAAGATTGTGGATACCTAAGTTTACAAGTAGTAGCCCGCTACCCATATACATTCTACCAGGAATAAGAACGACCCTGAGTAAAATCAATAATAATAATATTAATAATAATAATAATTGACACCGAAAGGAAAATTTGAAATCGGCGGAATTTGAACTCAGAATGTAACGCCATATGAAATGCTGCGAAATAATAACTTTCCTTACTCGGTTACAAAACAAATATACCAAATCATCTGAAACTTTCAACCCTCAAAAGCTTTGGTGCTCTTGTAACATCACGTTCATACCACTGCGAGATCTCCTATCCAAAGGACAACTTTCTGTAATCAGTTGCTGGCTGTCAACAATGCCCATTTGCTCATTTCCCCAAATTGTTTTTTCGCATACAGACATTCAAGACTCAACTTACAAAAATAAAATACAAATGAAACAAATAAAACACAATTAAAATAGATCACCTTCATTACCTCAAATATGGGATTTTTTTGTTATTGTTACTAACCAAACAACTTTAGGGCTCTTTGAACAAGCAAGCTGCTTGCTACTACTGCGCAAGCTTATTTGATTTAACTACCTTCTGTTCTCTTTCTATCTCTACAGAGCTTTATTAATCTACTTTAATCCACACTTTCCTTATAAGCAGCATGCATCTCTCGCCCTTAATGAATGCCGACCTAATTGGAGTCATAAATAGGAGAGGGTCTGCAAAGCTCGAGGTTGTACCCTCCAACACTAACACGCTCACAATCACACATAACCAAGTGTCTCAAAGAACTTCGTGTATATTGATTTTACTTATGTTCTGCTGCTGCTTTCTCATAAGGGAAAAGTATTGAGATAATGAGGTTTCCATCCATCGTTAAATTGCTCTCTATTTGATAAGATTTTCCCCAGTACAACTTGACCCCTTGAAACTAATTCTGTTTCTTACACATTAGTTGGTTTCATCCATATATTAGTGCGAAGAGGTGAGAACGTAACCAATGCCTTCTTTTAGCTGCAAGAATAACAATATAAGGTTTGATTTGTAAATAGATATGTCGTTTTTTCAGCAAATATGGGGAAAACTTAGAGAGGTTTCTCGTATGGCTGCAATTCTACAAATACAGAACTGAACAAACTCTTCCCTATAAATTTCGGGCCAAACACTGCTGCAGAAATGAAAGGGAAAGGACTTCAAGTGTCTATGCATGTATTGCTCAATAAATAAGTAATATTAGTTCAATAGATTTTGTATGTGTCAATAGCTAAAACGTGTTACTTACCGCGGTGATATCTCGGAGCCTTGCTGCATTAGTGCGCCAAGTGAGAACCAAAATGTGTTGGATAGATTGAATGTGTTCATTGTTTTTGGTCCTCGACTTGTATCTTCTGAATGCCATTCATAGGGACTGAAACGTCCCACAAAGAACAGCACCAAACTTACAGCTACATAACCAATGGTTATGCAAATCCAAACCTGCATGGGACGAAAATATAGAGTGTAAGAAACAAACAAATCACTGAAATTAAATGAAATATGGCTATTCTTGATATTTTTTTTTTTCATTTCTGTTATATTATACGCATAAAATTTCAGGAAGTATGGTCGTCCGGATATCTATCGCAAAGCCTGAACTGACGGAAGGCGTGCCTATTTAAATACATTTCGTTTTATTTTCGTGAGTCCATTTATGAGAGGAATGGTGAGATACTTTAACGAAAAAACAAAACGTGTAAACTAGCTGTGAATACTCGGAAACGAATGTAATAGAAAAGATAAACAATCTTTAAAAATAACTGTCAAATAAACTCAAATACCATATGTTAAAAATAGAGAGTCAAAATTAAAAGAAAAGATGAAGAAAACGTGAAGAGGGACAGTATGATAAATTTTGATTAGGATACAAATCAGCAGTTTTACGAAGTTTTTCTGCGACAACGAACCTAGAAATTGTTGAATTCCTGTTTAAATGAGAAATATTTTCTAGTGTTAATTAACAATGGTGCTTTTCTCAGCTGTGTTGTTTTCTGCTAGATGTATTTATTAACAGCTAGAATTCATAGGCATATGTACGTTAGTGGCTTCTTGTGCCTAAAACTGTAGGGAAATGAAGAAAAATCCCAGCATCTTAGGAAAGTTCTTTTATAATGCTATACTTTGTACCTTTGGAAGAATGAATTAATGATTAGTAAGGCGGTGGAAGAGGAGGAGAAATATCGACTGAACTGATAATGAGTGCAAAGTTTCTCAGAATAATCGAACGTTTTTCAGGTTAACATTTGACTGCTCTGAAGTTTGACCTTCACCTCTAAGACAATCAATAAAATATATTGGGATCCCTTAAATCGAATAAAATATTATTTCTTTTGAAACTGTATATTATATCTTTTTGATAAAGAAATCATTATTCATTTCATCTTAACGTAAATCGTAGAATTATAATTAATTTTAAGATAACTACTAACTAAATCACTTGGGGAAAGTATGATTACCATACCTTCCCATTCTTCTCGCCTAATATCCGTACGCTTCGTGCTCCTCCAAGAATCAATTGTCTGTTTGATAATAAGGTGTAAATTGGTTGAGGTGGATGCTATCTGAATTTCCTATCACACTTTAGACGAGCTTGTCAATGCCAGTTAATTCGACAGCTACTGTCTAAGATATGAATGTTATTAAGTGATTATTGCTTCTTTTAACTGTTCATAATGTAAATATTTATCAAGTTAATCTATTAAAAGGTCACAATGATCGAGAGACACAAAGAGTAACTCAGTCTTTAAAAGTGCATGAAAAACAAGGAAACAAATCATTCTTGGAATATTCGAAAATCTGTTTCTAAGGAATATTCTAAAGTCTGTTTCCTTCTTAAGTATGATTTCTTGTAATAGAAACAAGTGCCCTGAGTTGTATGAAAACGAACAAGCTGTAGGGAATACCGAAATAAAAGACACACAAAACAATCATGATCGCAGAATATTTGTGGAAGTATGAATGCTAAGCATAGGTTCTGGAAAAAAAGTGTAAATCGACATTTAGTCGGAATGAGTCAGTATCATTTCATGAATTGATAGCGAGGATACTTCTTCGATTGAAAGATATTTAATATAAATTAATTACAAGATCTAAGGAAAAGAAAAAGAAAAATCGTCGATTTCTCCGAGATTAAGTTTCAGCTTATAAATTATCCCAATCTGGTTGAGATAAATAATCTAATTGAAATTGTAATATCTGCATCATCTCTATTTTGTTAGGATAAAATGCATAATAAATTTCGTTGTCACAATCATTAAAGACTGCCAATAAACAGATATAAAGTGTGACTCAATACCACTCAACAATTACCCATTAAATACATACAAAACTTTCATTATTTCGAAGATGTGCACGATAAAAGTATTAGCAATATCACAGGACTACAGGTTTAAATATATAATTACAATGAGAATGAGGGTTAATCATCCTATGGAATAAAGCAAATTTAGTAATCCCATAAAGAGAATTCTATTTTGATAAATATATTTTTTTGTAAAACACTATCGTTGAATCAATTCGATTTAATACTTTAAAATTATATTAATGTGTATATCATTGCCCACAGAGGTTAGTAGAATGTACAGATTGAACATGTGTGTGCATGCATATATACATATATACAAATATATATATGTATATATATATATATATATATATATATATATATATATATATATATATATATATATATATATTTATTTATTTATTTATTTATGGATTTCAGCCAAGTGGCTGTGGTCATGCTGGAGCACCACCGTGATTTTCTGTCTTTATGCTTTGCTCTCTTCACGTTCCTTGCATGGCTCTTCTCCTGCACCTGATATAGTCCAATCAAGAGTTTTGATGGCACATCTGGTGTATAAGAGAATTTGACATCGCTGCCCTAAACTGTGTCTCATTTTAAGCCATTGGTTCGTCTGGTATCGTGGAGAGGAAAGCGTCGAGTTTTGTCTTGAAGACCTCCACATCCGTGTCTTGCAGGTCTCTCAAATGTTTTGGCAGGGCATTGAAGAGCTGAGGTCCTCTGAAACCGAGGCTGCTGTAGTATCTTGTTCTTATGTGAGATGCAGTGGACGGCACCTTTGGCACCATGCAGTGGCGACTCGTGCGGGCATTCCTGTAGTACTTGATGCCAAAGTTCGGCACCAGGCCTTCCAGTATTTTCCATATGTATATTATTACATGTCTCTCCCGCCTGCGTTCCAGGGAGTAGAGACCTAGTGCCTGCAGTCGCTCCCTGTAGTTCATTTGCTGGACTGTGGAGATCTTTTTCGTATAGTGCCTCTGAATTGCCTCGAGTTCTGCTGTCCGCTTGACACTGTGTGGTGACCACAACTGAGAGCAATAGTCTAGGCGGCTCAGGACAAATGTCTTCCATAGAGTCAACATTACTTTTTGATCCCTTGTACGGAATGTCCTCAGTATCCACCCCGCCAGCTGTCTGCACTTTGCTGTCAACTTGACAATGTGCATGTGAAATGATGCATCACTACACATGCACAACTCACCGCCCGATCCACGAATGGTGAACGTTTCTCTCTCCCACGCTTTCTCATGCTTTGCTACCCTCTATCACTCTCCCCTCTCTCTCTCTCTCTCTCTCTCTCTCTCTCTCTCTCTCTCTCTCTCTCTCTCTCTCTCTCGCTACACTGACACACACTCACACACACACACACACACACACACACACACTTGATGCCTGTGAATGTGCCGCTTTTACTTTTTAGTTCATTGTTGGAGATTCGCGACCGAGGTAATCGGAAATACATCTCAGATCCCAGCCCTCTGTTAAACTTTGCTAGATTCGGAAAACTCAACAGGAGAGTAAAAATGTATAATAACAAAGTGAAATTGAAGTCATAGGCATTCAAAGAGATCTAGCTAGAAACTATTAACGAAGTAATTCTCTACTCAGAGTTGTTTAGGGTAAGAGAAATCAGATGAAACTGCGATACAAAGATTTCGCTGTAGCTACAGCCAGAACCAGTGACACATTATGTACATTATTTACTATGCTCATATATACAATATATAGGGGGATTGAACACGGAACCATGTGATTTGCAAGCAAACTTCTTACCGCACAGCGAAAGAAAACTGTTTAAATTTTCGTATACTACTTCATTGATATCGATATTATTTTGGCTGGTTTTAGACTTCTATGAGGAACAGGGATTTTAACTGTCGCTACGAAATTGCCTATTTAAATACATTTTGGTTTATTTTCGTGAGTCCCTTTATTAGAGGAATGGTAAGATACTTTAACGAAAAAACAACGTGAAAACTAGCTGTGAATACTCGGAAACGAATGTAACAGAAAAGATAAACGTGTAGCTGAATAGAGGAAATAAAAGAGAAACATGGAAAATGGTCCGCAATACAAACCTGTTGAGATAACGGGTCCATGAACGAGAAGACACTGGGTTTCTGCTTATCGGGTTTTTTTATCATAATGCTTATACCGGTTTTCATAAAGGGTTTTGAAAAGTCTGCTGCTCTTTCCCGCATGCATGTGATAGTTAAGGGGGCTATTACTAAATCTACTTCCTGCAATAAAGTAAGAATGAAATAACATAAAAAGCAAATTGATTACGTAGATTGGATGATATTTATACACATGCTAGTGGATGAAGAAAACTGACTTCTGAAATCTAAGGGGAGTTAATTTCACTAGACTGAACATTTTAATTTGATTTTATAATTTCATTAAATTTATGAATAATAATATAATCACAGTCACATCGCTGACGAATATATTTGTTTCTTCAGCATTCCAAAGTAAAATATTTTTTTTACTGCTCTTAGTGGTTTTATTCAATTAATTGTTAGGCATCGTAATATTAAAAGCAAATATTTTCATGTATGGAAATCATAGAGAGATGGTTCAATTTTATTAGATGATAAAATCCATGTTTTGTTATATATTAAAGAAAATACTACACACAAAAACCAAATGGTGTTTAGTTACATCCGCTTGGATAGCGCACATATTAAATTGTGAACTCGTACACAATGAAATAAATGACTTCATTGAATGTTAGTGTCATATAGAGTGGCATTTATGTATATGAAATTGTATAATTTTCGAGTTGCATTATACAGTATACAAATATGATCAGTAATATTCAATAATACTGAATGGCATAAGGACAATAGATTGTAGACTGAAATCTAGATATATTTCGGTACATAAGAACTCCCTACTCGTGTTAACAAAACATCCCTTAAGAAACCACACGCTTTATTCCAATTGTTATGTAAACGTAATAAAATGTCAACAGAAAAATATACGCATGCAAAAGTAGTAAGACATACTGAAATGTGTACGTACGTGTCGCGTGAGTTCTCCCATCATACCGTTCCAAGTACCATTGACGGTAAGGGCTCCATAGTGACCGTCTTCTACAATTTTGATGATGTAATCCATGGGGAACTGATCTGCTATTTTGGCTGCTAGATCTACGACGTAGCCTTCGAAACGAGCGTTTCCGACTAACGGCTCACCGGCTTCGTGTCGGACTTTATACATCAAGAATGGAGGCACCTGACAACGAGAGAATTCAAAATCAAACATTATATCTACATGCATATATGCAAATGTAGGAAAAACGATGACGAAGAGCACAATATAGATAGTAAAAAAAATCAATAAGTACTCAATTCGAATGTGTGGTACCAAAACTCCGATACGATAAGGACAGGGTTGTATGATCTGTCTAGATAAGTGATATATATATATATATATATATATATATATATATATATATATATATATATGTATATATACGACGGGTTTCTTTCTGTTTCCGTCTACCAAATCCAATCACAGGACTTTGGTAAGCATCTTACCATACAGCCACGCATGCGCCTACATCATATTAATTCATAACTTATATAAGATATAACATGTATAACATGTATAACATATATATATATATATATCTTCAAAGCGGCGAGCTGGTAGAAACGATAGCACGTGGGGCGAAATGCTTAGCGGTTTTTTGTCTGTCTTTACGCTCTGGGTCCAAATTCCACCGAGGTCGACTTTGTATTTCATCTTTTCAGGGTCGATAAATTAATTGCCAGTTGCGTACTGGGGTCGATCTAATCGACTGACCTCCTTCCCCAAAATTTCACACTCATAGTGATACCAGTTAGGCAGATGATGATAGGATATGTTTTATATGCTTGCTGTCTTCTTTATACAAGCGTCTAGAACCATCCCTAGGTTGGATCTATAACTTGTATTGGATCGGAAACCTTATATGTGAGTATACAAATTTATATGTATGATACATGAATGTATGTGTGGGGCTGGCCCCTTTCTCTGCCTCCTGCATGTTAAAACAACCTTGATTCTAACGAATCCTACAACTAATTCATAATATTACATCCAATGAAAAATGTTTACCTACGCTTCGGGTATTTAACCTTACATAAGGGAAAAACTTAATTTAGATTTCTCCCCTCAGTGTGTGTGTGTGTGTGTGTGTGTGTGTGTGTGTGTGTGTGTGTGTGTGTGTGTGTGTGTGCGTGTGTGTGCTTGTACGTATGTATTTATGAATATATGTTGGTATGTGTTTATGAATATAAACATATTTACGCATATCAAAGTTTATTATAATAAATCCAATTTATGTCTTTTTGTATGTGAAAATTTAGTATGGCGGAAAGTTTTAGTCAATTGAATCGCCAGACTCTGTTAATAACCCATTCCAACCCATTGCTCAGCTCTATAATCTAATTATCTAAGCATATCAAAGTGGTTTGCATTCGTTTAATCTACTATATTATTTGAAACTGTTTTTGAAACCGGTAAATTGTTGGTTCATATTTGTAATGTGTGATAAAACAATATTATTTAAAGCTGAATTAAGAGAGCTGCAAAGACATTTCTTGTATAAATACTATTTCAAATAACTTGATGAAAACGGTAGCTTCATATAAGTGAAGTACTGAGGTCGATTTAATGGACTAGCTCCTTTCCACCAAATGTGCTGGCCTCGTGCCAAAACTCGAAACCATTCAATGGCGAGCCGAGGTAAACTGCAGTACCTACACTTCGGTCAAAATTGGAAACCATATAACATTGTTCTTCCAATTTCGTTTATATGCACGATGCCACAAGAATATCGGCCAGACAAAAATGTTTCTGATGTGCCAATGTAGGATAGGATAGATGTGTTCAATACACATACGCAAATTGACTGAGCCGTTTAGAGTATTGGAAAGGATTCTTCACAGTATCTCTTCCAATTCCCTGAGCTCTAATTTCTGTTCCAGCCCTTGATTGTTACACCTTTTTCTTTTTCCATAGAAGTTTACAATTTTATTATTCACCTGTCATTTAATAAGACGGTCTCTCCCCACTCTCTCATTCTTTCTACGTATCTGCATCGTCGACGGGTCCCAGAAAGGAGTGTTTATTTCGTGGCATCACCAACTCTTCCACCGTTGCAGAACTGGTTCTCCGGAAGTAAACTTTCATTTTATTTTATTTATTTTATATTATTTTTAGTTTAAAGTTGTTCTTGCATCTTAGAATCATCATTCCTGATGAACTGGATTCCTCGCTTCCTCATGAACTGATCCGGAATTTATAAGCATTGACAAACATGTATATAGGATATGTAAAGTCGAATATATTTACTTTTCTATATAACTAATACTTATATTATTAACTCTGTAGAAATAAAGATTAGAGATTCCATGAAGTTTTCGAAATTTGTAGACAGAAAACATAACTAAAAGTAAAGAGTTGTTGCTTAATCCCATGTCAATTCTAAAAGAGTGAATCTATGATTAAAATTCATTCTAGCTGTGACCTTTCTATCTGTTATTTCGGTCAGCGCATTTAGGTTATATAATTCAATGTGTCATTTTCTTGTTTCAAAAAGTCAAAGTACGGATTTAAGGAAATTTTTGGCTGCTATTTTTAGCATGGTGAATGACTACGAAAAATCTCTGATGTTAGTAAGTTTTTAATACGACTTACTATCCTTTCTTCTATACATTAATTTATAATGCTGTAGAGTATGCTATTATACCACTGTATAATTCTATATAGTTCTATATAGCATCTTATATAAGTCTATATAACTTTGTATTTACGAATTATGTGTTGTATGTTATGTATATATCCACAATGATTAAGTGATGCGATTGTGGATAAAGATGTCTGAGTATGTAGACAGAAATATTGCTAGAGTTACTAGTTCTATGCTCGCTCCAGTCTTCCTCTTCCTTTCGTTGTTCGACTTTAAGAAGAAGAAGCTAAAAGCTAAGTAACATGGTTATTATTCGTTAAATAAAAATAAAACATCATCGAAATTCATTCTTATCATTCATTTGTGGTCCATTATGACTAGAAGGTTGTCATTTCTGTACAGAAACATAAAAATAATCAGCAAATGTACAAAGACAAATTTCAGAATGTAAAAAAAAAAGAGAAGAAGAAAACTATTTTCTTCTCGCTACTCTATTATGGCAGCGATTTAGGTTAATCTGAGCTCTTCTCTACTTGCATTCTTTCTTCAGATTTTATTCCCAACGTTGCTGTCTTCCCACGCCCATAAACCTCAAGACACTGACCTGAGTAAACTTTCGATTGGTGATCAAATGCTTAATGGAAGGAGGTATTCTTTATTGTTTTCGATTTTTTTTTCTTCTACTTTTTAATCATAGAGGGAATGAAAAATACAAAATGTATATGAAAAAAAAAGTTTAAAATAATGTAAAGAAAGTAAATAAATTAATGAGCAGAAGACAAAAGCTATAGTTTTGTTAGACCCATTTTTAGACAATGTGTTAGAACTGCTGCTCTATATCCACTTAAAATATGAGAATTGATTGTTCTAAATATAAATTTATAGCCAACGCTGAAAGAGACAGTACATTTCTACAGACTCCTCATGCATGGGTTCAATTGATTGGTTAAATCATCGTGTAGAGCGAGAGATCGATCGACTGTAGTTGTTGAAATGTATTCAAGTTGAACAGTCAAATCACTAAAGTCAATCCAAAATCGATAAATCATACTTGCAGAAGCATATGCAAGGGATGGGTAGGTGAGCGTGAACGTTCATGCAGACAGTGTGCGAAGATACGGCTTCGCTTACTTTATTGACTCTGTACTAACTATATCTAGATTCCAGGCTAAATATTTTAGTATTGATCGATATAAGCATATGCTGGATATGGAAATAGCTATTATCTCCCTTTACATTTCTAACATTCCTGAATTATTGTGTATGTCGGGTTATTTCCCTTTAAAACAAACTATCACTTTAGTTCTAAATTATATCAAACTGTAATGGATTTCTCGTTCATTTATAATAATTCCTTTAGATTTTTCCAGTCTCCAATATCTTCACATTTTCTCTTAATGTATGGATGTTTTCAATTCTATTTAGCAAATATTGTATATATAATGAATATTTTCATAGACAGGAACAAGTTGCAGGGTTTTGAAAAGAGGAAATGCAAACATTTTCATATCCGTTTCATTTACCATCAACGCTACCATCACTAACACCATCACCACCGCAACCACCACCACAGCCGCTACCACCAACACTACCACCACCAACAGAAACAACACGTTATCTGACGTTAGTTGTGTAAACGACATGAAGTAGATCCAACACAGTATTGATGTGAGCAATAGGGAGGACATGAATACGATTAAAGTTTATATCAGCAGTAAATTCAATAAATACATACATATATGTATATAAATATATGTGCATATAGATTTATGTATGTGTATCTACATATATTATATATGTGTGTGTGTGGTGTATATATGTATATATATATAGAGAGAGAGAGAGATGCTTACGCAATCACACACGCACACACACGCATATAAAATAAATTTATTTCTAATTTCACATGCCCATACTCGATATGATTGTCATTACATATATAATAATTAATCTCTTATTTTTGTGATGTTAATACACAATTTCGTGTATTAATCACCAACGTACGTTTATTCTACACCTCGTTCAATTAGATAAGAAACAGGTAGGTAGGTAGGTAGGTAGGTAGGTCGGTAGGTAGGTAGGTAGGTAGGTCGGTAGGTCGGTAGGTAGGTAGGTAGGTAGGTAGGTCGGCAGGTAGGTAGGTCGGTAGGTAGGTAGGTAGGTAGGTAGGTAGGTAGGTAGGTCGGTAGGTAGGTCGGTAGGTAGGTCTGTAGGTAGGTCGGTAGGTAGGTAGGTCGGTAGGTAGGTAGGTAGGTAGGTAGGTAGGTAGGTAGGTCGGTAGGTAGGTAGGTAGGTAGGTAGGTCGGTAGGTAGGTAGGTAGGTCGGTAGGTAGGTAGGTTGGTCGGTCGGTAGGTAGGTAGGTTGGTCGGTCGGTAGGTAGGTAGGTAGGTAGGTAGGTAGATAGGTAGGTAGGTAGGTAGATCGGTAGGTAGGTAGGTAGGTCGGTAGGTAGGTAGGTAGGTAGGTAGGTAGGTCGGTAGGTAGGTAGGTAGGTAGGTAGGTAGGTAGGTCGGCAGGTAGGTAGGTCGGTAGGTAGGTAGGTAGGTAGGTAGGTAGGTAGGTCGGTAGGTAGGTAGGTAGGTAGGTAGGTAGGTAGGTAGGTAGGTATATTGTCTTGGGTATGGAAGTTAACTAGAGAAGCACCAGCTCTGGAGTTGTGGGGAGCGTTGTGTAACCACTTAATTGCCCACAGGTCCGGACTGACTTCCAAAGGCACTGCTTGTCGGAGTCCTATCTGTAAGATAAATAGAATTCTTAGAAGTAGATGCGGCTCCCGTTGTTCTTGGAAAAGCCATGGAGAAAGCAGCACTTTTAAGAGAAAGATACTATGACACGGGCCAGTCATCTTGCAATTCTTATCATTGGAACCTACAAGATAACTGAGAGAGGGACAAAAGGGTTGTTCAGCCTTTTGTCGCTTATATCTAACGACGTGTAGATGTTCAGCCTCGTTTCATCCTTTGATCTGTTTTGCATTTTCTAAAGTTCTTTGGCGATGGATGCGTGGCGAAAAGTCATATCTGCTTACTTGCAAGTATGAAAGTAAGTCAGAACAATGAACCTGAATAAGAGGTTATGATCTGCCATGATATGCCACTCATCATGTACACACATACACACACACACATACACACACACACACACACACACACACGTATGTATGTATGTATGTATGTATGCATGTATGTATGTATATGCATACACACACATACACTCACTCACGATATTTATAGATACAGTTACGAATATATATATTTATAAATGGAGTTATAGATATGGTGCTTCTTTCATTCCTTTAATGTGTATATGTAGATATACAAACAAACACTACATCCATAACTCCCTTCCGTAACCTGATCAGGAAGAGGTCACTGGAAATCAATGTGCTGGTCATATATCTGATGCGGTCTACTGTGCTGCGTGTGCGCGTGTATAAGCGTCTCTATCACAAGACAAATATGCCAGCCACTAACACTTGGTCACACATAATCCTTCTATGGGGTCAGGAATTGATCAAATCTGGAATATTTTCTGTCATTACAAAGGAAGATTAATTTTGATATTCAGATTTTGAAATTTATATAGGTGAGAGATCAGCATCAGACTCTAGAATGTCACATTTGGAAACGAATTTAGGAGTTGGGTGTAATTTGCGTAGGAGTTCTGGTATGTATGTATGTATGTATGTATGTATGTATGCATGTTATCAATCAGTTTCATTTCTGTATTTCTTGTCCATAGAGAAAGAGCCGGACTCTAACATAGATTCAAGGTTCCTTCATTGGAACTTTTATCAACATCATCTAGGTATTTGTGCATATGTTTGTGTGTGTGTGCAGTATTTGGTGTTAGTGTATGCGCAGATTTGTTTGTTTGTTTTATAGATGCGTTTTTATGTATATATTTTCATGTCTAGATGCATGCATATGTATTTATGTGCTAAAGTTTTGGAAAGTTTTACATATCTTTACAGTTCCATTGATGGCTTGAATCTGTAGTCTTCTAATCAGCCTTTTTTCCTTCAGCTTCTGAGAACCCTAATTTTTCCAGGTTTTTGTTGAGGCAATGTATGTATGTATGTATGTATGTATGTATGTATGCATGTACACATGTATGTATGTCTCTGTTTGTTTGAGCGTGTGCACGCGCGTGTGTATATCTTTATGTGGGTGCCTGTGTATGATTAAATGTAACACGAAGGCGACCATTTCATTACAAAAAGAATGTTGTGAGAAAACAAAACATTAGGGCCAACAAGTGTTCATAGACGTTGGTACCAATGAGCATTTCATAGCAGATTGTAGTATCTGGCAGGAAAGTTAGTCATTGGATGGAGCCCATAACCGGATAACTCAGCTGTAAGACTCCCCAGTTCATCTTTGTTCAAGGATAAAAACATCATCTTCGGAGTAATTTAGATTGATGTACAACTAGTGTAGAATCCATACAAGTAATCAGTGAAGGAGGTGAAAGATCCAAGGTGATGACCAATTTTGAAATGCTGCTATTGGGGGTTAGATGTCCTTAGGTTGCCATTCTTGAAAATGGGTCCAATTGCCTGTATATTTATATGTTTATTCGTTTAGAAAAAACAACGGACTAAATATCATCTGTGAAGAGAGAACTTTGCACTCGTAAGCATTTAAACGTCCCACTGTCTGTCTGATGTTTAAGATTGTTGTGAAAACATACTACGATGATATTTCTGATTTGGGAATTATGTGCCTTTGATAGCGAGGCACGTCACAAAAGGAAGGGTTACAAAGTTTCGTTGAAGAGTGCATTGCTAGCGTTTCAGAGGTGCTAATATATATATATATATATATATATATATATATATATATATATATATATATATATATATATATATATATATATAGTGGCTGTGTGGTAAGTAGCTTACATACCAACCACATGGTCCCGGGTTCAGTGCCACTGCGTCGCACCTTAGGCAAGTGTCTTCTACTATAGCTTCGGGCCGATCAAAGCCTTGTGAGTGGATTTGGTAGACGGAAACCGAAAGAAGCCTGTTGTATATATGTATATGTGTATATATGTATATATACACCCAAATTGTGGTGAGCTGGCAGAAGCATTACCACGCTGAGAGAAATGCTTAACGGTATTTCGTCTGCCGCTACGTTCTGTGTTCAAATTCCGCCGAGGTCAACATTGCTTTTCATCCTTCGGAATTGATAAACTAAGCACCAGTTGCGTCCTGTGGTTGATCTAATCGACTTCCCCCTCCTCCTCCCCAAATTTCAGGCCTTGTGCCTGGAGTAGAAAAGAATATATATACAGCCAAAGGCGTCGAGGAAGGCTGAATCATTAGCACGCTGGGCAAAATGCTTAGCTGCATTTCGTCTGTTTTTAACTTCTGAGTTCAAATTTCACCGAGGTCTACTTTACCTTTCATCCTTTCGGGGTCGATAAAATAACAACTAAGGTCGATGTAATTGACTTCCCCCTGCCCAAACTTGCTGGCTCTTTACCAAAATCTGAAACTAATATTTATAGAGCCAGTCATGTTTGGGTGGAGAATTACAGATAGAAGTTTTCTGCAGAATGAATACAGTCCGTCTTAGCACGAAAATAGGCATTCCAGTCGTGACTATGATAAAATCTCTAGCAATATGCAAATGTATCTTTCACTGGTCTTTTGATCGTTTTGTGTAAATCTGTCTGAGGTAGTGATTAAGCGCAATGCAATTTGAGATGATCTGCGACTTTTTCCTGGTGATTTGAGCAGTTTGTTTCAGCAGACTATGAAACTGCTGATGCAAGTGATGCTTTGAGGGTCATAGGATTCGGCATGTGTGAGACTCTGGAGACAAGTAGATTTGTTGCCAAATGTAGTCTGATTAGAAATGACGCAGCTACGTCCAAGTAATTGATTTGAGGTTTGAGAGCAGTGAGAAGATTCTGCTTGTTGCGTGAGGTAATATATAATGTGTGTTGGTAAACATGTTGCTAGATGGATGTAATCAAAACGTCCCATGTTTGCACAGACAATAAAAGGATGAACATGGAAATTGATCATTAAACGGTCTGATAAGTGTGCTGAGAAAAAGATGAAAGGTGTGGCGTGTCCTATTTAATTGCTAGTGCTCTATGGACACTAAATAAGCAGAACCAAAAGTTGTATAAGTTAGAATGGATTGAGAGGATGCATCCTAACATTTACAAGGAAATTTAATGTTTGTAAATGCAGACTTGCTTCTAATTTGGCTTTCATCTTGGATATAATCAGGAATATTTCTGTTCTGAGTGCCATTTTCCAAATGAATAGCATCGAATAGTTATTACATATTTTCACATTCCAAAGATTAAACAGATCTTTAAACTGTTTTACTCTGTGAAATATGCCGGAAATTCATAAAATGTGACACGGTAAATGCGCATAGTTTAGTGGTCAGCGTATTCGGCTTACGATTTTACGCTCGTGATTTCGTTTCCCCATAATGCGGTGTGTCCTTGAGCAAGACACTTTATTTCATGTTGCTTCAGTCCATTCAGCTGGTAAAAATGAGTTGCACCTGTAATTCATAGGGTCAGCCTAATCACATTCTATGTCACACTGAATCTTGCCGAGAACTACGTTAAGGGCACGCGTGTCTGTGAATGTTAATTTGACGAGTGAACTGATCCGTTGATCGGATCAACTGGAATACTGGTCAACGTAACCGATGGAGTACTACTTGTGAAACAGGTTGTAATTCAACACATTCGAAAAGTGCGATTCTTTGACTTTTATATAGTTGAGAACTACAATAAATAGGCAGTGGTGTTGGTTTGTTCTCCTGAGTTTTGTATTGTTTTCTATCTTTTAGTGATCTTCTTTGATTTTGAAAGAAAGACCATTTTTAAATAGCTCATTTCTCTGTTAAGATGCTAACTTACTGAGACTTTGTCAGTGATAACACGCAAATACGTGGATGCAAGTCGAAATAATTTATTGTATTTCATTTCGTAACTAAACAGCCTGATTTCAAACTCGAACAGGGCAACTGGAATCGATGACACATCGATTAAATACTCTAGTTCTATGCTGACTAAATGTGAAAGTTCCCTAATGTTTAAAATTGCAAAATGTTTAAAATGGACTTCATTATGTTTTCTCTTGCCATCAAAACACGGATTAGTGATTATAACAATATAGGATACTTTAATTATAAACTGAAATTTAATGCAAAGGATTCTACGTTCGTCGGATAAAATAGCAATAAAATAATTTTTCTCCAATAAAATATCTATAAAATAATCAACTACTCAGAAAGATAGAATTATTTCTGTACACCTCTTAAGACGTTAAGTAAAACACAGTAAAATACTTAAGATATTAAGTAAAATATTATGCATTATGATTTTATATAATGGAATAGTAAAAGTATATATATATATATATATATGCTTTCGGACAAAAATACATCCATTTATGTATGCGTTTGTTTGTGTATACATACTTAGATACATAAATAAGATGCATACAGACAAAATACATCCATATATACGTGTGTTTAGGCGTATATCTGTGTTTGTATGTGTTTATGTATGTATGAATCTATGTATTTTAAAAGTTCTATTGCACAATGAAAATGGAAAAGCAATATTCATATGGATTATTCTAGCTTCACTCTCATTTGTATTGTGTTTCATAAACAGTTCTTCGCTGGAAAAATTATCGATACAAACAATAATTTCTTTTGTTCCGTGAGGTGTATTTTAAGATGAAATATTGAAATGAGGAATTTTTTCAGGGATACCTTCAGCATGAAGAATAAATAGTCAAGTGAAGATAAAATACTTAATATTGTGAACGTACAACCCACGAAAAAATTCCAATCAATCAGCGAGTAATCATGTGAAAATGAGTAATCAAGTGAAAACATTTTATCATTAATTCTTGTCAAGAAAGTTAGGGGAGAAAACTTTGAAATGCAAATTGCTTAAGCATTATGCAGTGGGGTTTGGCAATGGGTATAATGTATTACACAGCTTCCCTCTTCCAGTCTGTTGCAAACTTACAACCTCAACCTGTTAATATTGCACGAAATCACATGTAGAATAATGGAAATATGGGAGTTCTTAATATTATATTTGCGTTGCAAACATTAAGCTGAAGAACTGTATAGCATTAACACGCCAGTTAATATTCTATAACTTCCCACTTCTCTTCCCTAGAATACTGAAGTATGAATTCAGAAGACAATATGTTTTATCCTATTCTCACAATATAATTGTTGTAATAGTAATATCAACAGTAGAAAGAAAAATAGTCATAAATATGGCGGCATGCATGACTCAGTAGGCAAGATTTATGCTTCATAAGTCCATGATTTCTGTTTCAATGTCAGTGAGCGATCTTTTACGCTGGTATGTATTACAATAGCCTAGGATCGAGATAAGCCAGATGAGCAGAATTTGATAAACAGAAAATAAATGGAAGCCTTTCTGAAGAAGCTTGCTCGATTTTCTGTGTTAAACATTATCTGATACCCAGTCTTAACGCCTTCAGCGAACGTTTGGGTACCTTTACCTTTTACGGCTCTTTTGAATAGGTCACATGCTGGAGGATAACTTCTCTTTCTCCGATAATTTATGGGTGACCTGAAGAGAAATATGTGTGTTACCCTTCCGTTACAAATCTGACAAAAATATTAAGGAGAATGTTAGATAGAAAGCCTGCTTTGCTTTACTGAAGGTTTGTCACTGTTCAACATTTAATCATAGTGGGTACCTTTCGCTTTGAACTAACGATCTGTAATCTCTTGACAATTATTTTATCTGCATAAGGTTTTATGTTTATGATAACATAAATCTCTTAATGTTAAGTTATTTTAGAAAAAAAACAGTAGAAATGCTTAGATACAAATCATCATCAAACGAAATGCTAAAAAAGATTTTATATTATATTAATGAAATATCAAGAGCACATTAAGAACTATAAAGAGTCAAACTTTAAAGAATGTGAAGATTAAACGCATTATTTCTTTTTTTATAATTGTAGATTTAAAACTAATGTAGGTTAAGTTGGAAACATTTATGCCATTTTATTCAGCGCATTTATTGTGTAATCACATTTTTTTCTTTATTAGATTTTCACATTGAAGAAGAGTACTTTCCATCAAGATTTATAATGTACTTTGTAAGTGAAGGTGTAATCTATACTGGAACTATCTTGTTTACTTTTTCAATCCATCCTTGATTTGTAAGGTTTTTTTATCTGCATATGGGGAAGAATTTATACTAGTTTCCCGGAAATATGATGCAGGCAAACACTTGCTCTAATGTATCTGTACTTCATTTCTCTCCCGTTACAGGCTAATGCTTGCTTGAAACGCGCTCTTTTCAGATGTTAGTACCAAGCAACATCATTTTTAGATTATCTCTATCATTATCTGTTTGGTTTTCATTGGAGAAAGCCTTGCGGAAAAACTATATCACTTTCTCAATAGTGGAAATAAATAATATGGAATACTAACGGCCACTGCATATTTTTCACTGAGGCAGGATGTAATGCACAATACGGTTCAGAGAAAGCATGAGAATTGTTGCTGTGTCTACTATTTCACATAATATTGAGTCATTGCTGTTGAGGGAAACGATTTTGGTTTCATTTTGGAATGAATCCAGATTTCAGCTTCTAGGTTTTCAGTAAAAACGCGGTAGAAATTGTATCGAAGTATTACTATAACGTCTGTCCTTAAGGAGTGAATCACACTAACGTATTAAATATTAAATGTCATAC
>NC_142928.1:16756859-16771859 GCF_046866305.1 Octopus bimaculoides
GTGATATATTTTAACTGTTCCTTTTGTTCTTTTTTTTTTCTTAAACTGAATAGTAAATACGTCAATCTCTCCAGTCTGGGAGAGTGCAAATGTCATTGCATTTACCTACTTCATCTGACAAATGTTTCCCGATATCCGGTGTTATTCTATCATCGTCGTCGTCGTCATCATCATCATCATCATCATCATTGCCATCATCATCATTTAAAGTCCGTTTCCTATACTGGCGTGTGTTCGACGGCTCGAAAGGAGTTGTTAAGTCCAGAGCCGCACGAAGTTCCATAGTCTGTTTTGGCTTGGCTTCCACAGTCGGATGCCCTTCCTAATGCCAACTAATTTACAGAGTGTACCGGGTGATTTTATGTTGCAGTATCACAAATGCATTTTATATGACACCAACACCATGCTTTTTACGTGGCGCCAGCTCTTTCTACGTAGCAACATGGATAATTCTGCTCTGTCTTCTCTAAACCTGATATCTATTGAAAGGAATTAAATATCGTGGCACACACCTAACAATATTTAGTCCATCAAGTAATAAAGCTAAGCAAGTAGCATTCTTTTTTGTTTCGATTAATGCGGATGTATGCAACCCACATTAGTAATATGAACTTCAGGCTTTCTGTCGTATATCAGAAAGATGGCATGACAAATATTGCACATACGTTGATTTCAATTTTTCAACATGGAAAGACAGACCAAATAAATTGACTATATGTAAACTAACCGCTTGGGTATCATTAAAATGTGTAATCAGAATGACATATTACCAACTGGAAATTATTGACAGACTAATAAGTTTTGAATACGTAAGAACATTATGCTGAAAGGACAATTAGTTATTCTTCAAGCATTATAAAAGTTGAACATTCTTATAATGCTAACATTTTTGATTTCTGCCTGGTATCAATCTGAAGAACAAAAGATCGGTCAGCGAGATTCAAGATCGTTAATGGAGTCGCTGCTGGAAATCATATCATTCCCGCTTTCACCAGACATTATTTCACACGAACATTAAATTCAGCTGGATGGATATTACTAATTAGTCCACAGCGCACGTTCCAATATCGAATCGTCCGGTAAGAAAATTTGAATATATTCTGCCAGTATAATAAACAAAACGCCTCCAGGTCGGCAATCATATTGTCACGATTAACATTTTCTCAATGTATCAGAGAAGCTCGTATAGAAATAGGAAGTCATCAAAGATTCTGTAGACAAATGGAGAACGCAATGCGAAGCCAAAAGACAAAAATTGACAAAGTAATAATAATAAAAAAAAGACTGTGAATTGTCATGAAAAAAATCTCATGTTTTCTTAAATCCTCTAACACTAATACGATCAAATGTGAACTATGTTGTGAATAATTGCAGTGTTGATTTGTGTATGGTTATGCTAGTCATGCATATTACAGCGGAATCACAGTACAAGTCTCACTTTATTTCAATACAGAATTTTGGGGTGACAATTATTCCTCGTAGGTCTAACTGTAAAGTTTCAGTCAGAATATTGATCCATGTTTTATAGATATTCACTGGGCTGTGCTGTGGTCAGTTGGATTAAGAACTTAATACTTTCCATTAATAAGGTTTAAAAGAATGTAATTTATTTCTGCTATTGTGTCTTACTGCAGTGAGTGAACACAACACAACAAAGTGAAGCTGTAATCAATCGCTCTACTAGTGACAAAACCCTGAATTATTCTACATTCAAGATTGACCATAAGCAGTATATAACTATTGAGGCCGTACCAGCTGATATCGATTTCTCTCTAGTTAACAAGTACACTATGAACTTAGCTTTTACTCATACCAAAATAGGCAAATTTTCATTTCTTAAATGCGCTTGTTTACAAATGTAAATCCTGTAAAAGTAACACGCGCACGCACAAACACACACATTCATACAGACACACACACATTTATGCTGTATAAATTTATTCGCTCAGAAATACACAGAGAAGTCAAGTTTTTCGGAAGACTAAGTAGATGCAGGCTTCTGTCTGACTCCCTTCATTACTGTGGTATCCAAGCCAGTCGACTTTAAAATACTGAAATTCTTCTGATTCCAAACAAAAGTTTGATATTCTGAGTATTATGTATTCTCGTAACCGTGGTTTTACTTACGTGGTCAATCTTTCCTCTTGAAGAGTGAAAATGGATCAATCACTATAAATGTAAATAGTTTTCAAAGAATTTCTCTTGTCAGAATTTGTTAACTGAAATACATGAGTTTATGACTTAATATTTGAAACTAACATACGACATTAAAAGAGATATTAAGTTGCTGTTTACAGAATGGGTTAAAATTAAAACATTTTCAAGCCGAGATGTCATGATTTAATAGTGGAATTTATTAACTTGTCGTGATAAAAGTGTCTAAGATTTCTGATAAAATTATTTCGGAATCTGTGAGAAGAGTTAGCAAGTAAGAAATTGAATTTGACAGCGTTATAAATTAAACCGATGCGCTGAAAACTAAAAATTAAGAAATAAAATTAAAAGATAATAAAAAAGTTAAAAGTCATATACTTAGGCTGAAGTAATCAATAGCAATAGAAAATATTTAGTGGTCATAAGGCTTTACTTTCAATGTTTATGGCAGTTACATCGAGCTCAAAATATTGAATAGCGTGAAACACAAAAATACTTTTCTGAAAAAAAGATGTTTAGCAAAAAAGCTATGTCGGATTTACTCGAGGTTAATTGGTTTCGCTTTTAGCATTTATATATTGATTTCTAATATTAGCACATGCCAAAATCTGGGAAAGTATACAGTCAGGGAAGTCGGCACCAGTATTTGACTGGACGTGTAATTTTATTCTTAGTGAATGAAAAAGAGCATAAGAACAAAAATGTCGTGCATGAACAGCATGAGGTATTTCGTTAAACGTTGGAACTACTCTGGCCAATTCGCACTTTTAGTGAAACTGTTATATATATATATATATTCTTTTATTCTTTTATTCTTTTACTTGTTTCAGTCATTTGACTGTGGCCATGCTGGAGCACCGCCTTTAGTCGAGCAAATCGACCCCGGGACTTATTCTTTGTAAGCCTAGTATTTATTCTATCGGTCTCTTTTTGCCGAACCGCTAAGTTACGGGGACCTAAACACACCAGCATTGGTTGTCAAGCGATGTTGGGGGGACAAACACAGATACACAACATATACACACATACATATATATATATATATATATACATATATACGACGGGCTTCTTTCAGTTTCCGTCTACCAAATCCACTCACAAGGCTTTGGTCGGCCCGAGGCTATAGTAGAAGACACTTGCCCAAGGTGCCACGCAGTGAGACTGAACCCAGAACCATGTGGTTGGTAAGCAAGCTACTTACCACACAGCCACATATATATATATATATATATATATATATATATATATATATATATATATATATATATATATATATATATATATATATATATATATATATATATATATATATATATATATATATATATATATATATATATATATATATATATATATATATATATATATATATATTATATTATATTATATTGTGTCTGGGGAGAGTCAATGTCTATTAGTGCCTTTCGAATTCACATAAAGAATTTGGTAAACCAAATGCAAAATCGAAATATACACACACACACACACACACACACACACACACACACACACACACAAACACACACATGCATGTACACACACACACACATACATACACACACACACACACACACACACACACACACACATATATATATATATATATATATATATATATATATATATATATATATATATATATATATATAATACAAATGATATATGAGCATATGCATGTATAAATACATATGTACATACCTACATCTACATGTATATATAGATGCATATCCGGGTACAGGACGTCAAAAAAACGTGGACAAAAAGGAACGGGAACATTGCGTCTAGGGAGAGTCATTCTCTTTTGGTGCCTTATAATTTAACACACTTACCGGTATAATTTGTACTTATTTCTTTTTTTATTTTTCTCAAATTTTCGTTGCGTCTAGCAACCTTTTCAATCGTCTTGACTCTGTCCGTTACTCACACTGCGTTCCTTTTTGTTTGTTTGTTTGTGCGCATCTGTATCGATCAGTGTGTGTGTGTGTGTGTGTGTGTGTGTGCGTGTGTGTGTGTTTGTGTGTGTGTTTTGCAACTATGTACCGTGTTTGTATGTATGGATGTGCATCTACATATGTATGGTCGAGTGTCTCCATATGTATTCTTGTGTGAAGTAAAGTTTATATGTATATATGGTCATGTGTTTCAGCCTTCATTTGCGTATGTGGGCTTGTCTGTTCATATAACCCATGTATTTATCAGTCTGTATGTTGATCTGTTTACTTTCATATTCAAATGCTTACATACATGTGCATATATATATATATATATACATACACCCACACACGCACACATACATCTATCTACATATATATTATATATATATGTGTGTGTGTATATATATATATATATATATATATGTATATATATAATATATATATATATATATATATATATATATATATATATATATATATATATATATATATATATATATACATACACATACACCGACACACATGCATACATCTATCTACATAACAGCCCCTACTAACTATTCTAATCTACCTGGTAGAATGACTCTCCACAGACACAACAGATTATGCTTCAACACACGAACTCACATAAAGAATCTTGCAAACCAAATCCAAAATTTGACATGGGTGATTCTTTCTTGTCTTGCGATTCACGGTCAAACGGTTGGGTGGAATTGCGCGAAAAATTACACAGATATGCAGGATGATCGGGTGGTGATGCTGGGCTTTATGTATTTTCATAGCTTCATGATTACCGAGATAATCTACTATAATGATATTCTTGCATTTATGAATGAGAAAGGAAGGGGTGATCTCATATTTTTTCAATAGATCCCATCGTTACCGAGATAATCTACTATAATAACATTCTTGTGTCTATGAATGAGAAAGAAGGGGTGATGTCATACTTGGTAGTGGGATGATGAAAATTGTATGCTGAAAAAATAAATCAAACAGCATTTCAACTCTTTGTGAATATATGTATGTGTATGTAAAAGGGGGATATGTGAATGTGTGTGCATACGTGAATGGTGAATGTGCGCGCGCAATGGATGTGGGATGGTTCATCTTTGTTCGCTTAGTATTTGGGTTTCTTTTTTGATTTGCTTGAATCTCGGTTGGTTTTTTTTTTTTGCTAGTTATTTTTACACAGAAAAAAGTCATTCTAAAAGTGTTTTTTAACGTAAGCGTGCCCAAACAAGTCGAATGCTTACATAGAGCAGCTTTTACAGCCACATCATCCAAACCGATCGGGTGAAACCGAGCTTAGCTGCTAGTATATATATATATATATATATATATATATATATATATATATATATATATATATATATATATATATATATATATACCTGCATATATATATATATATTTATACACACACACACTCATACACACACGCACACACGCATGCACACACACACACACATACACACATGTGCACTCGCACGCGCGCGCACACGGACACGTGCACTCGCACGCGCACACATACACGAATATGTACTATATAATCTGTATTACGTGTAGGCATACTACAGTTGGGTTTATGCGTCACGTAAGGTATCATTAACCATTCTGTTTCCAGTATAGTATTCTAGCTAATATTGAATTCAGTAGCATTTCTAGTTATGATATACAGAGTAAATATAGAGATAATGGTAAACTGAAGTTTATATATTTTGTGATTTGCATGCATATCACTCTCGGGGTTATTTGCAGCCTCTCTGTTTTGTACTTTCCAAATGCAATTGAATTTTCAACCGCAGCTGATCACCAGGGAAAAACTTTATTGCATCATGTTACACAGATCAAATTGCATATATAATAATAGATAGATAGATAGATAGATAGATAGATAGATAGATAGATAGATAGATAGATAGATAGATAGATAGATAGATAGATAGATAGATAGATAGATAGATAGATAGATAGGTGTGTGTGTGTGTAAAACACTTCATGCACAATCTCCCAGTGTACGAAATTTTCAATGAGATTTTGATTCTTAACCGAAATATTTCACTTCACCTCCGTTTTAAAGAATCTTATAATTTATTAATTATTTGGGGGCGGGGGCGAGGAATGGAACATTCTACATGCCTTTTAAATGCCTGGGGAGATTGATACAGCTGAAAAGCATATGCAGAAACATATTCAGGAAAAACTTGAGCGAACGAGGCCTACCCTGATGTTTCTGGATCGAATGATTGCAACACTATAAACTAAAACCTACCAAAAAGATATCTTGCTATTCGTCTATTTTTTAATACTCGGGACAGCAGTCGTAGGGTGTTTTCAAAGACATAATATCCTCGATCGCACCAACTTTACAGGCATTTTATCTCAGATTCCTGTATCAAATATGTCACATCTGGGTTTTAATGAAATTTTAATTTAGGTTTTAAAATATTCGGATAGGTTTCCTTATAAACCAACCACTCATGTAGAAGATTCCTGAGACAATGTATTAGTGGAATTATATTTCCAATTTCCTAAACTTCAAAGATTTTTGCTGTGCAAATGGAAACCTGTATTTGTTAATTACGTAAGAAGATGAAAAAGTAGTACAGCAACAGATTGAATATTTTAAACTTTAATTTCCTCCTACATATCTGATTTCACGTCTAGAGATTGTCTTTACTTCACAACTTCCAAATAAGGACAAATTTACACAAGGTTTGAAAGATTTTAAAATGAAAGCTTTGTGCATAGCTAAATGAAATCAGCTCTAATATATTATTAATCACTTCATAATTAAACTTGAAGCTAATGAATTATGGAGGTGCAGGTGTGGCTGTGTAGTAAAAAGCTTGCTTCCCAACCACATGGTTCCGGTTTCAATCGCACTGCTAATTTCTCTTCCTATAGCCTCGGGCCGACCAAGATCTTGTGAGTGGACTTAGTAGACAGAAACTGAAAGAATCCCGATGTATATATATATATGTGTCTGTGTGTCTGTGTGATCTAAAGTGGCTAATAATGTCGACAAGCATCGTGTGGTGGTGCTGCTGAACTAAGCTGATTTAAAAAACACTTCCGTATATTGTCCAGTGACATCATTTTGGTAGCGGTGGTCAGTGGCAGCCAATCGGAACTGTTTACTATTGCATCGTCAAGAGCTCTTCTCATTTCTTTTTGGGATCTTAAATAAGTAATATTCAGGAAGAAAGTGAAGTATTAACAGAATCCAACGTTAACCAGAAGACGGTGGAATTAAAACTGGATATCTATAGAGAAAAGTCCATGCAAATATAGCGTCTCCGCTGCTCCAGAATTAGTGTTTCTTGGGGTTCAATGGGACGATCTTATACGCAGAATAATTTGTAGCATTTTAAATTTTAGGTAAAAGTCTACACACGCAGATACGCACTCACGCGCACACATAGACATACACGTCATAAATATTTATGACTTGTGGCACTGAGACGAACTTTATTACATACGCGATTGTGAGGAAAAGAAAAATATCAAGTAAAATGGGTTTTCTTTTTACCAGAATATGAAAGCACTTTATATAAGTAGTGTCTACTGTCATAACCAACCATAACATTTTCTTTATAGCGAGATTTATTGTTAGATATCAAATAACAAGCACATGTAAAAAGATCAAAATCTCAGAAGAGATACACATCTTCTGTGCAGTTGGTGTTTCTCAGAACTGGAGGATTAAGTGCCTGCAATAGATGTATGATATATTTTGCAAAATTCCAATGTGGCTTATACACAGTGGTGGTATGATGGGACATCGATTGAGTTTTCTAAAGTGATACTATATATTCTCATATAACAGAAATGTTTATAAAGACAGCTACAATGAGAGGGAAATTGATATTGTTGCAACGTTCCAAAATGCTATAACTTTAACTGAACTTTAGCTCAGGGAACAGATATCATTGTTTTACAATGGACTAAATATTCAAATTTCTCAATCAAATAATACCATAACAGAATTTGATTCTATAAAGTAACCGAAAAGCCTCAGCTTTAGTGAGATGCAAGAAATAAATGCGAACATTACCTTGCTCTGAAGCGTTTTAGTTATGTAAAACGTAAAATAACTTCGATGAGAATTATAAACAAGGCCATATTTTCGAGCTTATCACGAGCATACTTATAGTGGAAAGCATTTAATTCAATATTTCTTTTGGCGGCGAAGAGTTAGAAACATCCTTGTGATATTCCTTTACAATTATTTGCCTTTTGATTTCAAATTTCACCATAATCGACGTTTCTTTTAAAAATTCCATACAACCAGGATGTAGAGTGGGTCGATATTAACCGTCTCTGTTTAGCCTAAATTATAAGGATTTGTATATAATGTTGGAAATCAGTACTACCTTCACCTTGGTTTATAGATTTAGATTCAAATCATGATAAAACTCATATATCAGTTGTTATTTAAGAAAAGAGTAAACTTTGCCGTTTATCCATTCCTTTATTATTAGCCGATCGCTTTGGTAGACATTGTACTGAATTGAGAATCGAATATTTGTTAAATGGAGGCACTCTTGGTAAAATAATAAAGTATTAAGAAAAATGTTTACTGCCATGTGATTTCTGAATTTTGTGATCTTAATTTACTCCTACACTGAGGTTAAATTTCCATTTTGCCATTGTGGTTCACGTTGACAAAATATCTGCTGCCAATACTGTAGAATCGATTCAATACTTTATATATTCAACTATTTTCTTTTTATTTTGTATCATCATTTCATTTAAAATCTAGCCGAATAGATTTAACCTTTCATCTTTCTTCATTGCAGGATAACAAATAATGTTAATATAGTGTCTGGTTGATATAGAGCACGTCTCAATAGAAAACTGCTTGCATAGAAATGCAAAATAGTAAAAGAGTTTAACATTGAAAACTTACCGTCAAAAGACAGAAACCGTAGACGCTGAAATCTTGAATATGTGAGAATATGGCATGAGAAAGAAAGAAGAGAGAGACAGAGAGATAGAAAGAAGAAAGCAGGCGAGACAAAACTAAAGTAAGAACGAAATACTGAAGACTTACTTTAATCGTAGACATTATCTTTGTGTTGTTTATTTCAATTATTGTTTTGTCCATATCTGGGGGACGTTCCAATCTAATGTCGAGCCCTGTTTCATCTGTCCATTCTCCTATCTGAAAAATCAAGCAATGTTGTATGTGAAAGATGATGCCTTACATGACTTTAATCATAATAGTTCAGGATCGAAGTTAACAACAACGTTACCAACGATACGGAAATTTTAAAACAGTCTCACTAAATAAATATTTGATGAAAGATAATTCAGTATAATATTGTTGAAAAGGCTAACAATATTTTTGATACGTAGATCCGTAACGGTGTATTAGAAAGTCGTGGCATTCATACTCTTGCTTCTAGAACATTAGAATCAATAAGGAAATGGTTGAAAAACTGTAATAGATACTGAGTTGCTGAGAACTTGCAGCCACATAATATTACCCTTCACACTAATTTTAAAGTTGATGATAGTAATAAAAATATAGATTCTCAAGAAACAGTATATTATAGTGTAAAAGTTTCTTTTCTGTTCAACTATCCATCATCACAATTGCGGCAATAAAAATGACTAAAGAGTAGATTTCCAAAAGAAAGCATTCGAAAATGGTGGACATAGTAAAAATTACATCAATATGTAACTGTAAATTCGATATCTAGAGAAAAGCAAACAACACGAATAAGATGTTACAAAAAATTAGAGGAACGTTATTGGTAGAGCAATCATACAGACAATTTCATCCTCACTTAACAACTATCTGTCAAATTAGAAAATGTCAAACATAAATCTAGCAACTATGTTTTTAAATAAGAGATGTCAATTATAATTGCTATTAGGAGCTTTGCTTCTGATTCTCATAAACCTATCATCATTTCTCTCAAGATAAAGAAACGATTGTTGAGATGAATTTATCACCCTTACTCATCATTTCTATGATTATTCTTGTCATCACCAGACTACCCGCATAAAATAGATTATTTTGCACAAATAATATATCTTCACAGTATTGGCAATATTTCTAAATTATGTGTGTGTGTCTGAATGTTTTCATGCACCTAATATATATGTATAATGTGTATGAGCATCGTGTGCGTGCGTGCGCGTGTTTGAGTACGAATGAGAGAGGCTGTCTCATCGCCTGCGCGTGTGTTTGATATATGTGTATTATTTAGTTCGTAACTTAATCTGCTGAAAAATGTCCAGCTCACAGTTATAGTCCTTGCAGGCGAAATCGTGCTGGTAATGTAATGTGTTCAATATTCAGTAGGAGATTACGTCAGTAAATACATTTTGAATATTTAGAACAGACATGGGAAGAGGGACAGGATGAAAAGTTTATTATCAAGTTTAACTTGAAACCCATGTATCTAGGTGAAGAGTATCTCAGTCTGCAATATGAGAATCCCATTCTCTCAAAGGATATCATCATACATAACAATCAATTTTGCTTCCATCGAGAACTGAACATTTATGTATTAGCTTAGTTGATTGCAAACAGGGCGTCGGCAAAAGTTATACAGCAATGTTCATCAGTTTGGATATGATTTTACACAGTGGGAGAAATGAAATCTTACGTTTCGAGGCTGTCCCTTCTTGGTTTAAGAGAAAAAGTATAATTTTGATTCTCTCTCTCGAAGACAATATGTCCGAAATATCAGAATTCATGTCACCCCCCAATGAGATAGGAATTTATCTATAGTAATGAAATAAATGTTCGTTACCTATTTATCGATGTGAAGTGTCATTTTTATAATGGCACCTGTGCATATAATTATTGGTGTTTTTATAACTATGTGCTTTTGAGATTAGCAGATTTCTATTTGGTAAATTCATAAGAAATGTAAGAAACAATGTCTTATGTCTCTTGTTTTGTTTTGTTTTTATTTTTAGTTTAGCGAGATACGATAAGCAACCTACAGCCACAGTATAAATATTATTGGATAAAATATTTCAATTGAAATTAAAATATCAGAGTTAAATAGAGGAAGGAAAATATTTATAATGATATAAAATAGGATTTCCTATTGCACATCAATACTTCATACAAATCTAACGGTAAGTATAATATTTATACTTATATACTCCAGTTGTAATAATCATGAATTGAAAATAGGTTAACGTATGTAAATATAATTGTTATAATAAGGAAATGGAATTGAAATAATAATATTGCGATATTAATGTTCAAGAGAAAGGTAAGAAAATCGAATAAAAACATGAAGGACATTTTCAAGTCCAATGCATGATTCTACCGAATTATAAATGCTGCTAATAATATAAAATTAGATTCCTATATTAACGTACAATATGAAAATCTTCCATGGAACCTGGAATATATTTTTCTATAAATAATTCGACATTATCCTCTGCATGATACTAAAACTAAAATTAATACTAATGTTATTTCATACACGAAAGAAAATGTAAAAAGGGAAATATTTCAGGTAGCGTGTCGTAAATAGTATATCGTAAATGTGTCTGTTTAATTTATAAACTCTAATGTAAGCTTTTGTGTATCAACACTCCAACAAAATTAATTGACAATAGAGATTTGCGTATTATTTTTGATTAAAAGAACTAGAAGTCACTTATCAGGAAAGACGCCATCAACAGCTTTTGCGCTTTTGCACATTCAGCCTTAATATATGTTACGTCACTAACGTAATCTCCACAGATTCTAGAAGTGATACTTTTAAATTAAGCGACGTATATCCATCTTTTGTTAACAGAGCATATTTGCACTCTCAATAGCCTTTAAATGTCACGATAGTATTAGTAAAAGCATCTATAAGGCAACCTCTTATTACGATAAATATTTACAATATAACAACTTCAAAGACGACATTACGTATTCACTTTGTCTGCCCTTAAAAGTGAAGGTGTCTCAACCAAACGCATTGCTCTTTCCTCAATGCAAAATCTAATTGAACAACATTTTTCATAATTATAACAAGCACTTCACTTCCATAACACAAATATAGAAAATATATAAACATGTAAAACAATCTAAATTTATATCTGAAACATGGGAAATATAATTTTGCACATCCATTATCAAAACCGAAGAGACATACATTCAAAACTCCAAATATATGACCACCAGGCAAATACTGCAATGTGGGAGCAGTGATTTAAGACGCAGATGTCACTTCTATGAGATTCAATATGGAAGTGACATATAAGCGTTACACAGTCATGACAGAGAGGTTGAAGAAAATAATTTTTTTTTTTAATTATGCATCCTTTAGACAGCTACAAAACAAAAGCCAAAAAAAAAACACACACCGTATAGATATTTCAGAAAAGATTTCTGGTTATAATCTCACGTGGAATATCACAGTAATGCTCAAACATTTCAGAATTGAAAGGAAAGAGTGTAATGTGTGCATAACAGGAAATGAGAAAAAAGTTCCTGAAATATTCACAACCAGGGTCTCAAATTAAACAACAGACTAGAGATATTTCCGAAGTGCAGGTTTAGATATTTCAGAAATGCATTCGGAAAAATTACTAATGACCAGGCAAGTAAAAATCACCATTTTCAACACAGTTATTAAAAATGTATTAAATTCTAATATAGTTTCACGTCAGGCGTTCTTCATATTTTCTCTTACTGCTTCTATTTTTTTCCCCTTCTCTCAAATCTCTACCTTTTTTTACTTTACAATCAACGTCTCTCCAGTCTTTGTTTAATTTCCTTAAAATCACATCCTAATTTATCTTGCCTTGATTTCACTCAAAATTAAAAACAATTATAATTGTTTATTAGTATACGAGGCGTGTCTGTGTGGTAAGAAGCCTGCTTCCCAATCACATGGGTCCGGATTCAGTCCCACTACATGGCATCTTAGGCAAGTGTCTTCTACGATAGCTTCGGGCCGACCAAAGCCTTATGGGTGGATTTGGTAGACGAAAACTGAAAGAAGCCCGTCTTATATAAATAGGTATATATATCTATGTATGTGTGTCATTGTGTCTGTGTATGTCACTCACCACCGCTTGACAACCAGTGTTGGTGCGTTTATGCTCCTATAACTTAGCGGTTCGGCGAAAGAATGGATATGATAAGTACTCGGCTTTAAAAAATAATCCTTGGGTCGATTTCTTCGTTTAAGGCACAGCCTCAGCATGGTTGCAGTCAAATGAATGAAACAAAATAAAAGATATGGGATTTAAGATGAAGTATATAGGGTCCAGATATATTTACCTAGTTTTCTTTATAAATACAAAGACATTACTCTCTTTTAAGTATAGAGTATAACATTTTGCCATTCCGTGTTGTACAGCATATCGACCGTTCTTCAGCGGTTTCAGTACTATCTTAGTTTCCCTATGAGAAGAGATGTTTAAAATATTTTCCTAAACCTGCTACATTTCTTCAGAAATATCTGAATGGTCCCTCACGACCCTTCTTACAGAAAAGTATAATAGATATAAAGAGATAAAGAGATTTTTTTCTTTTATTTCTTTCTATATAACTTAAAATGATTCTAATACATTAGTTGAATAATGCATTAGATAAAATGCATCTTAGTCAAATTGAATTTTTACGTACAGGATTTGCGAAAATTGAAAATGAAATGCTAATAAACACAGAGAGATAGAGACAGAGACAGACAGATAGACTGATAGACAGACAACAAATAGAGATTTGATAGACGTTCGAAAGGTAGGAAGATATTTACATAATATATACATACGTATATACATAATCACACGTGCGCATTCATTCATACATACATTCAATAATTCAAAGATACACATATTCTAACATATAGACATATATTCAGACACACAGATGCATATACACACAAACACACATACAACCGAATATGCGCACATAAATATATATGTATACACATCTACAGGCTATATATGTATATAACGAAGTGGTTAAGACATAAAAATGACAGAGAGCACGAAGAGAAAAGAAAGAGTAAGTTTGAAAGAAATTTTGACTTTGGTTCTATATGAAAGAGAGTAAATCACGGGTATTAAAGCTAAAAACAGTTCTGGACCACTGTTTTAACCTCTTTGATCATAATAACAGAAACCCCCGGGGACATAATATCAATGAATGTAGATATTAGATGGACAATTGAAAGCTAAATCATCAAGAAAAATTGCAAATGAAGAACCTTCATCTAGTTAAATTTCTTTTGTCATCAGATTTGAATACTACCGTGCCATCCATCGTGATTAGGCCAAATTTCAGACAAATTTAAGTAATGAATGTCTGCAGCGAACGTCTGCAGAAGCAGAAATCAAAATAACCGAAAGCAATATCCATTATAAATTAGGTGAGTCGAACTTATAAAAACTTTATTGATTAGACTCTGAAAATGTCTGATAACCTTTTATTTTATTCAAAGATCAATATACAATTGAATATGAGGTAAAAGTGTGTGCCCCTCATAGAATCAAGTAGAGTGGCTTATTTGTCATTTCAACTCTGTGTGCTTAAATTCACCTACCTTTACTTATCACGCGCTGATCTGATAAATAAGGTTCAATATTTTTATTCGTCTTGCTTCAAGCGAAAGGTACAGATGTTGACCCTTAGTTGAACTAAGAGACTGGCTTTTATCCCTAAAGATATGGTAAGATCATAGTTAGTAATATGGTAGATTCTTTGGAGGATTGAAAGGTTGCCCTGCAGTATTCCTTCCGACTCTTTCCACTCTGTATTCAAATATTCTTCAAGTCTAATTTGCGGCCAACCTCCCATAGTCGATCGAATACAGTACGAAAACATAAAGTAGGAGACATAAAGAAGCTTACAACAAAGTATTTCAAATACATGGCCCAAGTAAAGGAAGCCAAGCACCATGTGATTGTCTTTAATGGGGAGATGACTTGTAAT
>NC_142928.1:16776859-16821859 GCF_046866305.1 Octopus bimaculoides
CAATATGTATTCTTATACACCATATCCGTAAATTTATATGTATACGTACACATCTACATACATAAATACGTACATACGTACATACTCACAAAAATCTTACACACACTCACCGCTATTTGACAAATTCTGGAATATATATGACCCTCGTTTATTACAAACTAGAATAAAAGACCGTCTAAAACTAGCTCTTAAATATTGTTAAATTCTTTAAACAAAAGATGGAGGTCCAATGTAGTCTTTAAGCCTGCTAGAAATAGCAACAAATTCTCAGAAATTCTTTCTCTTCAAACTTTTAAGTGAAAACTTTACTGGCTACTGCAGTTCCGGTTGCATAAAAGCGACATGATAGTCATGGGCTGTCATAAATAAATCTGATCCTAAACAACGGACATATCT
This sequence comes from Octopus bimaculoides, assembly GCF_046866305.1. Taxonomy (NCBI): domain Eukaryota; kingdom Metazoa; phylum Mollusca; class Cephalopoda; order Octopoda; family Octopodidae; genus Octopus; species Octopus bimaculoides. The sequence continues at coordinate 16,777,256 of NC_142928.1, forward strand.
ATATACATCCTATAACATTTCATGACACACGGACAAATTGTATTTTAGAAGTTAAAAAATAGCAGAATAGTTCAGATCAATAGAACCAACCATTCCCAAATAGACAAAAAATGTTGTCTGTTGCCAAACAGTCAATACAAACTTCCTGTTCAAAACAAAATCATTTCTCTCAGTCATTTCTTGTAAAGATATTATATGCATTTCAATACCTCAAAATAGACATTTTAAGGATTTCCATTCACCCTCCTCATTCCCTCTCTCCCTCGCTTGGTCTCTGTTTATTCATCCCCAATTGTGTTTAATCTGTCACGCGCCCACTTACAAAGCCGCGTCTAGTAGTATAATAGTGATAGAATAAAGAAGTTTGATTTCCAACCATATGTTTATGGGTTCAGTCCCAGAGCAAGAGTCTTCTTTTATAGCTCCGGGGACGACTGCAGCCTTGTGAGTGGGTTTACAGGGCGGAACCTGAAAGAAACCCGAAGCGCGTGCGTGTGTGCTTGTGATTGTCCCCTACCACTGCTTAACAACCGGTGTTGGTGCCTTTACGCCCCCGTAATTTAACGGCTCGCTAAAAGTGACGATAGATTAAGTACAAGGCTGAAAATATAAGTAGTGGGCTCGATTCATTCAACTATAATTCTTCAAAGCTGCAGTCTTGTGTGTATATATATAACATGTATATGTAATATGTATATGTGTATATGTATTCGCCTTGCTAGACTGCTGAAATCTGCAAGTTTTTTTTCGTTCTCTCTTTGTTTATTTTCTCTTATTCCTTTCTGCTGATGAGCGTAGGCTTGAAACGTAAAAGACTTTTTCATTTTCCCGAGCGCCAAACTATTACACTTGCTTGTTACTCATACACCTGACTTCGTCTTTTGTTTTTCTATAAATTTCAACTACATATACAGGGTACGTAAGGTATTTGAGGACATAGCTTTTTGGAGTCATTGTTGCACTTTGATAACTCTGTATACTCCTTGTTTCAGAAAAAAATAATAATGGCAGACCCTCAGCTTATTCAAGAAATGAAGAAGCATGTTACTATTGTGTTTATAAAGGCTGAGAATAGAGATTTAGAAATATCTCGATTTTTAAATGCTGCTAAATCTTTCGTCTGCAAAGTTTGTAAGGAGCCAGATACTGAAGATGGAAACGTATCAGCAGTATCAAAGCATTAAAAAAAAACATTCTAGATACTCTGAAATCATCAGAACACCTGAATTTATCCGGCAACTTCGACAGACCATTTATTACAATCCTAGAAAGTCTATGAGGTCAATCGCCAAAGATTTTCATGTTTCAGAAAGAACCGTCAGAAATGTTGTCCACGAAGACATCAGATATGTCTTATAGGATGAGGAAAGGTCAATTTGTCAGAAAAACAAACGAAAATCACTACACCAGATCTAAAAGTCTCTTAAACAAACTGAAGAATCCAGCAGAAGATTTGATTTGGTTTTTTTCAAACGAGAAAAACTTCGACTAAGATCAAAAAGTTAACAGAAGAAATGACAGATGGTTATGTGCCGACCCTTCTGAAGTTCCAGGTATTACGCATACAAAATTTCCTGCATCTGTCATGGTTTTAAGGGTTGTCAGCAAGGAAAGACATGTGATGTCTCCTTACTTCTTTCCACAAGGCCTTAGGATTAACTACATTGAGGTCCTGGAAATAATTGTTAAACCCTGGATAGACTGTGTATGCAATAGAAGGCCGTATATGTTGCAGTAAGACTGTGCACAATCACACATAGCTCTAGTAACACAGGAATGGATGACTGAAAATTTTCATGATCACATAACCACTAACATTTGGCCTCCTAATTCCTCAGATCTCAATCCATTGGACTATTACAAGCTGATTGTTGTTGAGAGAGAGCTCAATGAACACGCCCATAAGATTCTTTGAAAGCTGCCATAGTCAGAGTAATGTCCAAAATGACCTTGATTCGAGCATGTAGATGATTTAGATCACATATAGAAGCACTGGTTGAAGCTGAAGGTGGCTTTATTGAATAACATTATAGAAGAAAAGATTTATTTCTATCCTCATAGCATATTTTGATAAATAAAATCATCTACTATTATTTATCTGGTTTTTTAATAAACATAAATCTGTCTTCAAATATCTTACGCACACAGTCTATATATATACATATATATATATATATATATATATATATATATATATATATATATATATATATATATATATATATATATATGATATATATATATATATATATATATATATATATATATATATATATATATATATATATGAATATATATATATATGAATATATATATATATATATATATATATATATATATATATATATATATATATATATATATATATATATATATATATATGAATATATATATATATATATATATATATATATATATATATATATATATATATATATATGAATATATATATATATATATATATATATATATATATATATATATATATATATATATATATATATATATATATATATATATATATATATATATATATATATATATGAATGTATATAGGTATGTACATATAAATAATCTGAAGAGACATTTCATAATTTGCTTAATTACGTCACACATTACACCTATTCCAATGAAAATAATAGCCGAATTATGTTATATGTACCAGTTCAATTTTGTAGGTTTTTATGCCGTCAGAAATTCGAAGTATAAACTAGAAATCTTAATTCACACACATTGTTGGAATCCAGCCATAATTGTAATTAAAACAAGTGAAAGTTGACGTAATAAACCAATTCATTAATCAACCTTCCAGTTTAGTTGCTTTTTGTTTCCATTTGTGCTGTGATTTTTTTTAACTGTGGAACCACTGAACTATAATACAAGAGTTTTCTTTGCAATTTTCTCAGACTGTTTCCTCTTTTTATTACAAATCTTTCCAATCAAGTTCCATTTATGCTTGAACAACTTCAATAATTTTCGTTTTCTTTTCCAAGACTATATATATACTGATGCAGACAAGCTATTTTCATTCATTTATGAAAACTTTGTTCTTACTGTATATTGTGCGTTGATTTCTTCTCAGAATTATTCCTCCATTTTAAACATTGGTTTCAAATGTAGATACAATGCCAGAAATGTATGGGGCAAGGATAATTCGATTAGATTGATCACAGTGTTCAACTGGTGCTTATTTCATCTATTCCGAAACAGTTAACGATACAGTCGACCCCGGCGACATTTGAACCCAGTACGTAAATTTGGAAGAAATGACGCGAAATATTTTTTCCGGCGCAGCAACGATCCTTATTTCTTTATTGCCCATAAGGGGATAAACATAGAAGGGACAAACAAGGACAGACAAAGGGATTCAGTTGATTACATCGACCCAAGTGCGTAACTGGTACTTAATTTATCGACCCCGAAAGGATGAAAGGCAAAGTCGACCTCGGCGGAATTTGAACTTAGAACGTACCGGCAGGCAAAATACCGCTAAGCATTTCGCCCGGCGCACCAACGATTCTGCCAGCTTTTTGCCTTTGCTCCATCTCAAATATTACTGTCTACATTATCACACGCCACAGTAAAATATATCTCTTCCTCTCTTCCTTCTTATTATTGAAAAGTAATTCCTGTTTAGAACTATACAAGTCAATCAACATTTCGCCAATATGCAATATCAGATAATAACTTTTCTCCGGACTTCAATTTCCAGGGGAAAATTTCATCTATAAATGCCCTATCTTAATTAGGAATCTTAGTTTGGTAGACTTTCAAAACTTTGCAATAACTATTCTAACTTAAATACATACATACATACATACATACATATATCGGAATAGAAAATCAAACTACATCACCATTTTTTTTTTTTCATTAAAATACTTTGTTTTTATTGATTCAGTATTCTAAACAGGAGCGGCTGTGTGGTAAAAAGCTTGCTTCCCAACCATATGGTTCCGGGTTCAGTCTCACTGCGGGGCACCTTAGGCAAGTGTCTTCAACTCGGGCCGACTAAAACCTTGTGACTGGATTTGGTAGGCGGAAACCGAAAGCCCGTCATATATATGTATATATGTGTGTGTGTGTGTGTGTGTGTGTGCAAAAATGTCTGTGCTTGTTCTCCACCATTGCTTGACAAACGATGTTAGTGTGTTTGCGTCCCCGTAAATTACCGGTTCGACAAAAGGGATCGATTGCATAAGTACCAGGCTTTAAAAAATAAGTCCTGGGATCGATTCTTTGACTAGCGTGACTGCAATCAAACGACAAAAAGAAAAGAAAATAATTTATTCCTAGAAATGTTTCATAATATTAGTAAAAAGACTTACCTGTTTGATGGCTTTCACAATTTTGTCCCCCAGCACCCACGACACCAAAGGGTAGGGTGTGCAGTGGACACTATTGGTATTATTCCACAGCCTACCCCTTCCACTAGCGCCTGAAAATACGTTCGAATCGTCGCGGTACATTATCTCCAAAGCGCTTAAAAGAGTACTAATGCTGTCGAATATCGCTACTTCATCATACTGAAGAACAACAAGAAAGCAAAATGTCATTACATCAATGTACGTATACATAGGCATCACACGCACACACACATGAACACACATGCTGTTACACACACACACAAATATACAACACACATACACTCAGGCACACGCGCTCACACAGTCACTCACATACTCTTACACACACAAACACACAAGCATACAACAACGCACATACACTCACACGCACGCACATTCACCTTAACGCACGCACACATACTGTTACACTCACACATATATACTTACACACACACTCACACACATGCTGTTACACACACAAACACAAGCATACAACACACATACACGCAGATACACACACTCACCAAAACACGCACACACACACACACACATATACACACATACACTCGCACGCACACATACTCGCGCACATACGCAAACTCACTAACAAGCACACACACATATACTTGCACGCACACATACTCACACACACACGCACACACGCACAAACACACACACATACACTCACACACAAAATACACATGCATACACACACACTCACAAACACACACGCATACACACACACGCATATACACTTACACACACATACACTAACACACCCACATTCACACACATACACATGTACTCACACATTCACACACACACACATGTACTCACACATTCACACACACACACGTCAAGAAAGAATTCTTAAACTAAAATTAATTATATTTTAAAATCTTTACAACGTGGATTACGCTAGTACGCGTTTTTGAAGAGCTGTACACAGCGAAAGTGTTTACACACAATTAGAAAATGTCCTTGCAATAGGTTCGCCTCACTTTTTAAACATTTCTTTGATATAAGTATCAATTCTTAATTTACGAAAGTTTTTTTTTTCTTTTACGAATATTGAAATTGTATCAAGAACATCTTTTTTAATATTGTACATGTACGTCTGTATTATATACACACATATATGCACATGCATAAATACTTATACGCATAAAATGTTGGTTAAGACGCAATGCATTGGAAAACAGATGAACGTACATTAATTACAACAGAAAAGGACTCTATGATTGGAATATATCATGGTTAATTGTGACATATTTGTATTTTTCAATAGTTTTTTTTGCAATATTTTCTCAGGAATGTTTCACAGATATATGTGTAAATAAACAAACTGATTCAAAATCCTTTTAACACTAGCATAAACTGATGCGGTCATTTGAGCCTTGGAATAAATGTTTTCCTTCTCCCTCCCTCAATCCTTTCGTTACCCCTCTCACGTCCACACCACAACATTCACCACCTCCACACTACATAGATTCAAATCCAGCTGTCCCAGTTTTCCGGTAACTTACACAGCTAAAGGATTCCATGACGGATGGTTTATTGCCCTATCGCTACCACTCACGGATGCCCTGATGATCCCGGACAATTCACTGGATTATCGTTATATTGCTTCATTTTTAATGTTTTGGATATTTTCCCATCTTTTGATAATAGCACTTAAATAATACTTATAAAATGACATATATGTAACAAGAAGAATAGCTAGTTGCAAAATCTCAAAAGATCACAGTAGGAACTATGCTTGTTAAGTAAAGTCAATCGCCACATCAGAGTGGCTGTTCCATTTTACTACTAGTTAACCTCGAGGAGAGCTTACGCCAGCTGGGTATCGGTGCGAGGCTGCACCCTTTATATACAATATATATTGCTAGCAGGGGGGAGCGAACCCCTACCATCCTCTAGCAGACAACAGGATCGCGCGACTGACTCAGTTTCGAGCTGGTTTACTCATCCTCAACTAGCTATTTTGCTTATTGCGAATCAGTGACCGATGGTCCCTTTGCTGGCGTTTTAAACATTTCTTTGATGTAATTATCAATTCTTAATTCACGAAAGTTTATTTTACAAATATTGATATTGTATCAAGAATTCTTTGGCATATCTTTTTTAATATGTGTACATGTGCGTGTGTATTACATACACACATATATGTCCATGCATACATATGCATATATATGACCGTGGCTCTAGCAACCAAGTGTACGCGACTGAAGATGAGCCAACCTGCTTGAAACTGAGTCAGTCTCGCGATCCTGTTGTCTGTTAGAGGACGCTAGGGGTTCACTCCTCCAGCTAGCAATATATATTGTATATGAAGGATACAACATCGCACCTAAAACCAGCTGGCGGAATATCTGCCTAGGGTTAAACTAGTAGTAACACGGAACAGCCACTTTAACTTATATATATAAACACAGATATTTGCAACAACGTAGCAAAAACTGAATTCTAAATATACAAAAATAGAATTGTTAAAATAGTACCAGATCAATCAATCAAGTACTGAAATGGATTCAATCAACTACAATAGGATTCTGTGGTCTCTATGATAATCTTGTCTGGTCAACTTCTCTCAATCTCTGCAGTGATATTTGCATTAAGAAATATCGGCCTGTGGTTAAGGCTTCGAGAACATCCATATGTTAGTGAGGGAAAATTTGCTACCTGAACAACTGCTTGTCGTCTATACAATATTATCTTAGTCTATACACTGATAGAACATTCCAGTGTTGTCTCACCATGTGCTGCCAAAATACCCTGAATCAAGACCGCTACTCTTTCCCCCGCCCACCCAACCATCCAGCTGCAAGCTAACTCTTGTGCATGACAGAGAGGTGATCCCAAATGATTGTCATTCTGAAAATGAGAAACCAGAATTATGCAGATGAATGACAGGGAAAAAGAATTTAGAATGAGGCCTGAAGGTGAACAATATGGGGAAAAGAGGAGAGACGAGTGAAGCAGATGGGGTTGAGTGGGTGTGGTATGAGATCAGCCAGCCTCGAAGAGCAATGTAACGGTAGCGGTAGGAAAGACAATGTGGAGAAACTAGTTTTTCCGAGGTACCAAAACATACAGTTGTTTCCTACTGCACTAAAGTCTACATAGTCTTATTTCACTGTGGATTTATGCAACTGACAGCTAACATTACTTACACTTGAAGGGCAAAAGCGAAACAGGTTCTGGTTTATCATATATCTGAATTATACTGTGGTATATAAATCATAATAAATATTTATTGCGGTATTGAAACAGTGGTTTACCGCACAAGGAAGACACTTATTGGTTTAGCACGCTTTAGAACATATAAACGACCTTCCACACAATTCAGACATAAAGTGGTTTACTGCGCTATTGAAACATCTAATCGCTTACCACACTACTAAATATCATAAAATGTTTTATCGTGCATCATAATTTGATTTTAAAAAATAAACATTTTACTTACTGACAGTTTTTGTCCTGCGCCAGACCAAAGGTCTGTATTTAACTGATTCCAATTGTGTTGTAACTGTTTTATTGATGGACTATTTCGATTTACAATTTGGAATCCAGTAATGGTCACTCCTCCGTAGGTGAAGTTTCTCAAATCAAGTTCTGCAATGCTCTGTTTAAATAGAATGAAAGGTTTGATTTAGCTCTGTAATCTTTGCAATTAAAGTTGTTGTTTATAATTCAGATGTTTCGAGAATTCATGATCAAAGTCAATAACTCACTGATCAAATTTTCAGTTCACATAATCTGCTTTTGATATTGAATCTGATATTTTGATACTACGGTGAACTTCATCAACTGTACAGTTACCAAAATAAACATGATATCTATTTTCTTGAAAGTAAACAGAAATTTATTGTTTCTATGATTTGTGATTGGTTTCATGATGGATACGTTTTTTACCAATTATGGGTAAAGTTTGATAATTTCAGTTCTTTTAAATCCAAGTTAATTAATATGTTCCACCGTTGTCCTTGGTGAAAGGCAGGAAATGAATACTCCCTATTGAAACATCCAGTCGCTTACCACACTACTAAATATCATAAAATGTTTTATCGTGCATCATAATTTGATGAAGTTTTTGGGTTCGTGGGCCTTGTCAAAACGGTATGATGCTTTATTTGAACTAATCAAAGCAATATTGAGTTCATCACACTTCTGCCTTCATAATTCACTATGCTTTCAAAATAAACCACATATTAGGACAAGTCTAACATTTTGTGAGCAAGTATTACAATGATTTCACTGTATTTTATTAAGCTGTATATGATATCCATCAAGTTAATGCTAACCTTGTTTGTGATTTCAATCGGAACTAAATATAACAATATCAAACACATTTTATTATACATATGCCAAAAATACATACAGACATAGTTTTATTCCTTTTCCTGGTTTCAGCCAGAGGCTGAGGCCATGTTAGAGAATCGCCAAGTCTAATAGTTCGTCTATATTGCTAAGTGCAATATTAGACGTGAAACGAAGAGTAACATTCTGACCGGTCATAACCAGCGACCACATTATATATATATATATATATATATATATATATATATATATATATGCATTTATGTAGGTATGTATACACACACACACAGAGCCGTACATGCAAATACAACTAGAGAACTCAGTTCTATATTTAAGAGAGGAGGAATTATGTACATTATTTACACTATTTACATTATTTACATTCGACGAATATTTGTCCTCATCTTATTTGTTATTAACACAACGTTTCGGCTGATATCCCTCCAGCCTTCTTCAGGTGTCTTGGGGAAATTTCGAACCTGGGTTCTCATTCCTAAGGTATTCTTCGATGTTGTTGTTATTATTATCCTTATTATTTTTTTTATCATTATTAATATTATTATTATTATTATTATTATTATTATTATTATTATGATTATTATTATTATTATTATTATTATTATCATCATCATTATTGTTCAGGTCACTGCTTGGAATCGAACTCGGAATTTTGGTGTTAGTAGCCCGCGCTCTTAACCACTACGCCTTAGGAATGAGAACCCAGGTTCGAAATTTCCCAAGACACCTGAAGAAAGCTGGAGGGTATATCAGCCGAAACGTTGTGTGTTAACAACAAACAAGATGAGGACAAATACCCGTCGAATGTAAATAATGTAAATAATATAAATAACGAACTAGACAACTGTTAGAGATATGTTGTACGTCATTAACGCTTGAAGTTGCAAGGGTCGTAAAATATCATTTGTACTATTTCTGAGTGTTAGGGTGTCAATCTAAGTGTTTGCCGTGTGCCCATAACATGTACCGAGAGTGATAAAAATCAAACATCCAGTCAACATCATGGTGTTTGGAGTGATCACTAGTGATGGCGATGCTATGCCTCCTTTCATCTTCCCACAGAGCCTTAGACTCAAAATGGAGGCCTAAATCAAGGGCTTCGAGGATGTGCAGTGCCTGCCAGGATCAAGAGGGTGGCTGCTGGAAGACCCTACTTTACGCTAAAGAGTAAATGTATTCAATATAATCACGATTTGCTTGAACCACGGCTTCCAGACGACTTCGAAATCTCTTGTTAGTTATTTGCTTTTTGTTACTTATTTCTCTTTTGTTCACCTAACTTCGAGTTGTTTAGACAATACTAGACAGACTTGGTGCCTCGAATTAAGTACCTAATTAAACTGAATCTTAATTAATTCTTATATATATATATATATATATATCTTTTTTTTTTTAACATTTTTAGAAAGGTTCTTATTCTACATGAAACATTTCTACTTGAACTTTAGATAATAGTTTAAATATGAAGTATCTCGATACAGTAATAGACAGTGTTTATTAACTGAAGAGATAAAGCTTCGACTTTCATTTCCCGGGTGTTTTTTGGTCATTAGATTAGTTTTTAGATTATCTAATTCATTTTCAAATCTTGATAGAAAAATGTGTTAAATTGGATTAGGGAAACTGTGTGGACATCAGAAAAAAGATTTTAATTTAGATTTCATTTCCAGTAAGTACAAACTTGAAATATTTTTAAAGGAATAAATAATTTAATGAGAAAAAGGCAATTTTTAATATAATAGAGAAACTTTTCAATGTAAAAAAAAAATGTTAAATAAATTCCAAAAGTGTAAAATCAATGTTGAATACCGGCTGCAGCTGGTCGAATTAGTAGTACGATACACTATCGGCAAAACATAGACTATCCACCGCTGAATACCACGACTGTTGTTATCTTCTCAAAAACTGATCACCTACTTTTCTTTTAAGCGAGACGTAATTATATGGTAAGGGCAATGATATGCCATCTACAACATTCAAAATTACCAAAATTGTGGCGACACTCATACAAGTGTATCTAACACTATGTTTTCTACTTAAAATACATTAATTCTATGTTCTATGGTATGTGTATTGCATTTCGTGTAAAGTTTATAATGTGGTATGCATTGCCGAAGCAAAATTTGAAATGAGTAATAATTTTCATTAACACCTTCACGTGTTAATATACAACGGACGGAAGAATTGCAAGGTGGTCGTAAATAGAGTCACAAGAAAGAAGGCACAGTCTGTCCATTGTACACACTCATCGTTACTTGCCACTTTTCGGGTCTTCTAGATACTAATACCTCTCATATATATATATATATATATATATACATATATATTTTTTTTTCATTTCAAAGTTTCAACTCAGAGCTGCGGCCATGCTGATGCACCACCGTGTTGCTACACTGTTATTACAGGAGCCTCTTACAATATGTGGCACTTGGTGAAGAATGGAGTTTGATTTAGCAACTCTCATTTGCACCTCCTGCCGCGAGGTAGGTTCATCTGGGACGCTCGATAGGAAGAGGTCCAGCTTTGATTTAAAAACTCCTACATCTACTTTGTGCAGATTCCTCAGGCTCTTTGGGAGAATATTAAAAAGCTGTGGGCCCCTGAATCCCAAGCTGTTGCAGTAACTGGTCCTGAAGCGCGATGGCATTGCTGGGATCTTTGGCACTATGCAGTGCCGTCGCGTTCTGGCATTGGTGTAGCTTTCAATGCCAAAATTTGGCACAATTCCTTCCAGGATCTTCCAGATAAGCCCGGTTTCACCCGGTCTGTTTGTATGATGTGGCTGTGATCGTTTTCGGTTAGGCATAATCTATAACACTGTTTCTCAACCTTATCATTTCGGGTTCCTTGTTTTGATTGGTACCTCCAGCTGTATGAAAATTTCCTGATCCCCTACCGTGTCAGAAAACAGCTTAAGGAGTTGTGAAGAACGAATTTGCAAGTAGTCTGTTTCTGAGAGCTATTCTATTGGACTTCTGTCTAATCATTAAAACATTGATTTAATTATGAACATAGAAGGAAATTATGCATTAATCCCTATTTTTGTAAGCAGTTGTATCCATAAACATGTTATTTGCAGAGAGCAGAAATTGAAAGAAGATATATGAAATGGACGTGTGTGTGTGCGTGTGTGTGTGTGTGTGTGTGTGTGTGTGTGTGTGTGTGTGTGTGTGTGTGTGTGAGTATATGTGTGTGTTCATGTGTGTGCGTGCGTGCGTGCGTGTGTGTGTGTGTGTGGGTGTGCATGCGTGCGTGCTTGCGAGTGTGTATGTGAGAGAGAAAGAAATGCAAATATGTGAATGAAAATTAAGTTCAGACCTCTACCTGGGAGCTAGACCTGGTAGAAAAGCAGCCAAATCTCCCTCAAAACACTCTACTGTCTTAATCTGATAATTCTGCCTATTATGTAGTTTGAATGATAAACTGTAACTAAAGATTAAGATTATTAACCCCATACATACATACATATATATATATATATATATATATATATATATGTGTATATATATATATATATATATATATATATATATATATATATATATATATATATATATATTTATATATATATATATATATATATATATATATATATATATATATATATATATATATATATATATATATATATATATATATATATATATATATATATATATATATATATATATATATATATGTATATTAAATCAAAATCTGGATATCCTGTTGCTTAGTTTGATTTGATTCACCATATTTTGAGTTGTACGGATAATAGCGCACTAATTTTGGGTGTTTCAACTTAAGTATCTAATTTAGCTGAAACTCAAATACACACACACACACACACACACACATATATATATATAAATATATGTATATGTTTGCACGTCTGTTTTTGTCCTCCCACCATTGCTTGACAACCGATGACGGTGTGTTTACATCCCTAGTAACAGCGGTTCGGCAAAATAGACCGATAGAATAAGCACTAGGCTTACAAATAATAAGTTCTGGAGTCAATTTGTTCGCCTAAAGGCGGCTCCAGCATGCCCGCAGTCAAATGGCTGAAACAACTAAGAGAGTATAAGAATTATATATATATATATATATATATATATATATATATATATATATATATATCAGATTGCGGTGAATAAATTGTCGTCTATATTACGCAATGTATATGTGTATAGGTATGTGTGTGTCTGTTCACACGCGTGCATTGCAAGATGAAAAACTTTACGGCCGTTCCCATGACTTTTACATTTCTGATCCGTGAACGGCAACATATATTAGAGCCAGTATGACCAGGATAGAAAGATTCAACCGCAAGAAATTGCGAAATTCTTTCATTATACAATTGGATCTTAATTCGATTTGATAGGGAGACGGGCATATTCTTCTGTTTAGTATATGATTGGTTTCACATTGTACTTCAAACCTCATTAATGACAAAAATGTATTGAAATCTATGCAATAGAAATGTTAATGATTCATAAAAGTATAAATCTATAATGTATATACGAAATATATCGAATATAAACAATGCTGATGATAAAATTATGTTCATTCTTCATATTTAAAACTTTATTTGCTTGCACCCATCTATCTGTCTATCTACCTATCAATCTACCTATTTATCTATCTATCTTTCGTTCTCTCTCTCTCTCTCTCTCTCTCTCTCTGTGTCTATATATATATATATATATATATATATATATATATATATATACATACATACATACACAAACATACACACACATACATACACCTACATATATGCATACATACGTATGACCAAACTCAAATACGCGCATGAACACCAACATATTTGTCATATTTTATCACACATTTTTCCTTAGAAACATTTCTGTATGGGTTCTATACTTATCATATATCTAGGTGTTTTTCTTATCTATATTGCCCTATCATATTCGTCAGTTAATTCCATTTATTTCCATTCATCGCTCATCCAGTTCCATCGAAATAAGTAAGATAACATTTTTTCCATGTTTTATAGTATACATTAGAACAGGTTTTAATTATTCATTGAACGTGCATCCGTGTAAATCAATATATGTGTACAGATGCGTGCCTGTGGAAAAGCGTGTATGTGTGCGCAGATAAGGGGAAGGGACGTGTGTGCTTACATATGTGTAGATAGAAAATATTCAAAACGTGATTGTGAAGAAGAAGAAGAAGAAGAAGAAGAAGAAGAAGAAGAAGAAGAAGAAGAAGAAGAAGAAGAAGAAGAAGAAGAAGAAGAAGAAGAAGAAGAAGAAGAAGAAGAAGAAGAAGAAGAAGAAGAAGAAGAAGAATACATATTTTCATAATTTTATGAATTATATATATTTTTTATATATTTTCAGGAATTTTCATGAGATATTTTTTTGTAAATTCATCGCTTCAATCATTTTTTTAATGTATATTCTAGTTAATATCGATGTGAAAAGTGGAAGATGCACATTTTAAGATGAACTACTCAATAACATAGAGTGGGAATATCTATTTAATCGCTGGTGGCGCTTACGACACTCGATAACAATCTTTTGTTTGTTTCTCGTGAAACCGTGGAGGAGAAGTTGCTCAAGAGATGATAGCTTATTTGTTATGAAAAAATAAATTATACATACATATATATATATATATATATATATATATATATATATATATATATATATATATATATATAAATATATATATACATGTGTGTGTGTGTGTTATATACATACATACATACATACATACTGGCATTAATACCCGCCGTTGATTGGGTAGTTACTTTTACTCTTTCTCGAGAGCCACATTCAAAGTACTATTATATATATAATTTACTCCTCCTGTATGTGTGTATTTTATAAGAGAAATACATGTAAGAATTAAAGTAGAAATAAGATTAGTTTCATATACGAACTTTTGCTTGTTTATTATATGACAATAATAAGTGAGTCGTGATCGACTTCATTTAAATAAGTACTTTACTAATTCTTGAATGTAATGACAGTAATGGCAAATTCAGTTAGTGAAATATTCATGTTACATTAAGAGTGAATATTTCTTTATAAACTATGTTGTATTTTTTTTTGTTTTATTTCGGTGTGCATAAGGAAAGAGATTTGCTTTTGCTCCCACACGTGATGCTGCTACATGAAGTTGGCCATGTAAAAAGTATGGTTGTTCAAGTTGCAATCCAGAAAATTTTAGTGATTGGCCCTCACTTTTATTAATGCTCATGGCCAAATAAACGCTTAAATTGGAATGGGACATTAGATGGTATAACTGGTAAGCGAGGAATGAAGACAGTCTCACCTTTACTACAACCAGTAAGAATATTTGCCTCAATGCAATTCCTCCTAGGTTTGCGCAAAATTAATCTTGCACCATTGCATATTAGGAGTCCCTTTTTCGGCTGAAGACAATGAGGAGCTGTACCTGGGAGCTCAGGTGAGTTCAAAAATTCCATGAAATACTATCCTGATCATCAACAACACTGTCAAATGAATTATAAGTGAATACTTCTCCCGGAAATTTATTCAATAGCATATTATTAATGCTATTTACAGGAACATTCTTTTGGAGCCAGGATATCTCACTCACAGATCCAATCTGTATTGTTGTAATTATGAAGAAGATTCGGAAAGATTTCAGCATCCATATCACCGACTGAATCATCTGCATTAGATATTGAGCTGAGTGTAAGAAACTGTTCTTCATCAATTGCAACTCTCTCTTCACCGAGTTTCAGAAGCTGCTGTGCAAATTGTCACCTGATTGATCTTTTGAAAGCCTCGATCTCATATTTGTCGAAAGTTGAAGTGTTTTCGCAACGTTGATCAGGTAGAAGCGTCAGAAGATTATCATTTATGTACATGGTGAGTTCCTCCATATCATAGGTAGTTTCCATTTTAGTGGACAGACTGTTAAGATCTCCTTTATTAGTTAGTGGGAGACCTAAATTTTTGTTTAGGCTCACCCCACATCGAAATAATTTGATCTATTTACATCAACGCCACATTGTATATAGCATCAGTGAAGCCAATATCTTGTTTTATATATATCTATATATACACTAAAATACATATTGCTTAGCACCTAAATTTCTTCTCTGCAAACTAGCCTACCATATAGTCTCATCATCTATTTTACCAACAAATGACAGTCCCTGAGATACACAAGTTCGATCGGTCGATATTATGAACCTCACCCATTTGTTTCTAACTGTTAACTGTAAAGTAATTTGCACTTTCACCACTCTGGTATTTAGCTCGTAAATTAGTGAAATTTAATTGACAATCTCGGCAAACTTTACAAGAGTCCGCAAGAGTCATTTTCTTTCATTAAAAATCAAATCATTAACAATGAAGTAAAACAATAGATAAATGAATAAAACAAAACGCAAAAGAAAATGAATATAAAAATCCATTATGTTTTAAAACGAACAATAACTAATATTATTCATGCATTTTATAAAATCATTTACTAAAGGTTTCTTCAAGCTTGTAAATCTTTAAAATTCGATAAAGCAGCCCTCAACTTTTGACAGCTCACATCAGAGCAATTTACAGCAAGTGAAAATTATCGTTGATGCTCTCATGAAATGCTAAATTGTTTTTGCATTATTACACCAATTTACTTTATTTAAATGAAGTTGTATTAAGTTGTATTTCAGGCGAACGTTGAAGTTAACTTGTAGTAGTAGAAGCCGTAATTTTGGGTGTTGATGTTGCTGCTGCTGGTGCTGGTGTTGTTAATTCATTTAAATTTTTATTTTTTTGTTTTATTTCTTTCTTTCACTGTGGCAGATTCGACAACCTGTCTAATGCAGCTTCTTTCGCCAGCCAAGTGGGTTGTGGATGTCAAAATATGATTCGAATAGACGGGATTTGAAGAAAGAGCGAAATTAAGACGAAAATGTAATGCTTGTTATAGAGCTAACTATAATACACAACCATGTAGAATGTATATGAAAGTTTTTCTACTCACCAACCCACCGAGAATATAATGGTAATGGTCTTTGTTCATTCCGACATCCATAATCTGCAGAAGAAAATAAATTGGCAAAGTTAAATAAAGCTGACGTCTGTCAATTTTTTTATTTTTTATTTTTAACATTTCAGGAATTTCAATTAAGTATTTAAATAGTTTCCAATTCTGCTAATCTTTTAAAATTTAAAATCTTAACAAGACTAAAGTTGCAACTGTTTTAATAAGAAATGCTTTGCAAATGTTATGTTTACATGCATTTATATATACATGCATGTATATATTTATATATATATATATTATAATTAAAGGTATCTAAGAGATACAACCATACTGGAAATAGCAACCAAAACTTGACTCAAAAACCACATAAGATGTTCATAGAGCATCAGGAGAGAAGACAAAGAGACAAAATAAGCCAGCGAATTCTTTCTTGGTGCTGTATGAACATTTAATGTGGTTTTAGAGTCAAGTTTTGACTTCTATTTCCAGTATGGTGGTATCTCTCAGATACCTTTAATTATAATTTTAATAATAATTATTACTTTTGACGTTTTTATTCCCATGCTGGCCACCTGATAAGATCGGTGTTCTAAATAACGATCTTCTTATATATATATATATATATATATATATATATATATATATATATATATATAGGGAGAATTCACAAAAACATTAGACGAAGATAGGTGGTGTAGAAAAAAAATAGTTGTATTAGTATAACGCTCTGGAAGTGAAAAAAGTCGTTAACGTTTCGAGCCTACGCTCTTCCACAGAAAGGAACACAGAAAGAAACAAGGAGAGAAACAAGGAGAGAAAAAAAGAACAACCATGTAAAAGTGGCTACTAACATTGCTTGTATATATATATATATATATATATATATATATATATATATATATAAACAAGTAATGTTAGTAGCCACTTTAACATGGCTGTCCGTTCGAGCGGAATCTACTGCAATATTTTTAACCCCAAGAGGACATGTCCACTAGCTGGTTAACGATGCACAGCTGCATCTCTTAGCGAGCTTTTAGAACTAACATTTTTGCTTGTTGCAGAATAGACGACTGTGCTTGAAATATATATATTGCGTGCAGACGAGAGCTGGTATCATCTCTAGAAGAAAAGGTGTCCAATACTGAGGAGTGGCAGAAATAGCCCGAAACCAGAGCTGGTCTACTGATCCCGTCGCTAGGAGATGGTAGGGGTACGCTCCCCTGCTCGCATTTATATCGGATGCAGTTGTGCATCGTTAACCAGCTAGAGGAGATGACCTCTTGGTGTTAAAAACTCGTAGTAGAGTCCGCTCGAACGGGCAGCCATTTTTTAAGTGGCTACGACCATTGCTTTTCAGTACAACTACTGCGTTGATCTCTTAGAGAGATTTTAGAACTAGCATTTTTCTTTATATATATGTATATATGTGTGTGTGTGTGTGTGTGTGTGTGTGTGTGTGTGTGTGTGTGCATGTATATACATATACATACATATACAAACACACACACACACACATGCATTGAATCGAACGAATGGGGAAGAGGGCTCAATGCATGTTGTAGGATAATGCTTTATTTAAATTTAATTTTTATCTCATTGACTTGGGTTTCATACCAGGGCGATCTTCAAGCGAGAACTATTTCGGTGGTTTATACATATTTGTTGGGGTTGATGTGATCTCCTGCTCCTGACTTTTCATTTGTGTGCATTTTGTGTTTATGCCTGTTTGTTATTTTTCTGTGATCCAATTGTAATTTTTTTCTAACGAGACATCTTTAATTTACTTATACATTCTACATTAATTATTGTGTTAATGCCTTCCTTTTTTAGAGCTTTTTGTTAGTTTTCAATTCAGGAGTGTTTCCAAGTGTTAGGGGATTTTCACAAAGTTTCTGACTTAGTTTCTCTGAAACAAATTTCCGTTCGGAAATATTTTTGTTGTGGTTCTCATTGCTTGTGTATATTTCAATGGGAGCATGTTTTGGCAAGTTTCATTTTTGTGTGTATCCGTGCATGTGTACAGGTGGTTATGCACGTCTGGTTGTTTTCTTACTTAAACATTGTTGAAGTGTGTATCAAGTTGATTGGTTATCGCTAGAATACCAAGTCATGTACCTCTATGTAAATATGTGTGTATGTATGTATGCATGAGTGTGTGTGTGTACGTGCGCATGTGTGTGTGCGAGCACGGGTGTGCCTGTGTACGTGCGTAAGTGTGTGTATATATATGTACTCACACATACGATTTCCTGGCCCTGGGAAGAAGAAAATGCTGGAGAATCAGTTCATTTCTATTTTATTCAACATATTCACACACCTATTGTAGCGGCTCTTTATTTTTTTTTCTAAGCCCTGTAAAAGAACTCGGGAAGTTGGGCTGCCAATCAGGCCTTTCGCAATATCCTTAAAGCCTGGAATTTTACTGCATCCCCTTGTATATGTATGAGTGTACGAATATTATTATTTGTAAACAGCGTGGAAGCGATGTGCCCAATAAATGGTGTACGACATATTGTTTATTAATCTGAACTTTCGTTACTTGACTTTCATGCTTCATGAGCTTCAGGTGTCGAAGTTTTTAAACCTTTCAAACTAGATTGGTATACAATAACTATTTTTGTGTGTAGCTATATTTTCAGTAGTAAGAATATTTCTTCTTCTTTTTTTTTAGTCTGTTAGTTATATTATGATTAGTGCAATTAAGTATTTCATGCGACAGAGATAGTAAATGATAGTGGGGAGAATGAGTGTGTGTTTGCGTGCATCTGTATTTAATTTGAAAGGTAGAGTGTGAATGCTTCTAATTTACCGCTTCATTTTCCATATATTTCGACTTTTCTGTGTAAGTACGAATCATCGACAACATACAACTGATGAATTAAAATGTTGCCGGCCTTTAACAATTAGACTCTCCAGAAAAAAAAAAAACTATTTCATTCACTATACAGGATTATTTATATAGAAATCCTCCCTCGAACCAACACCAGGGGGATTGAACCCAAACTTTACAAGGAACAACTGAGAAGTTTAAGAAATATTATGACTCATGCAGAAACACACACACTCTTTCTCTCTCTCTCCCTCTCTCTCTCTATCACTCTATCTCCCTTGCTCTCTCTCACACATACATACATGTAACAAAATTACTATGTGAAAAAACATTACAAAATTGAGAGATTTATCTGATATGAAAATTCTTGTCAGCATTACAGACAATGACAGCAAGTTACTTGAACATCAACGACTACAACTTATGGTCTGCTTGTGATATTCAAAATAAAATAAATTATTCACAAACCTTAATTAGTTTCTCCTTAATTACTGAATGATCGTTTTATTAATGCTGGTAACTATCCAACTTTATACATATTTCCTTTCACGTTTCTTAATTTCCGTTCGACCTATGTTCCACTGCATAAAATTGATGTCCACAATCTCATCTACTCTCCTCATAATTTCTGGTTGTAATTATTATTTCTGGTTTAATTATCATTACTTTAAAATTAACATTAATAAAATCCTTATTATTATTATTATTATTATTATTATTATCATTATTGTTATTAGTATTATACTTTTATAACCATGATCACATATTGGATTATTTAGAATAGTATAAATCTAACTCAGTGTTTGGTTTAGCAAGTGCTTTTATCAATCCCATAAATGTAGATGGAAGGTGGAATGCATCTCCATAGCTCTCGAACTCTGAAGTAAAGAAACGTAACTATATAATGCCTGGTCTTTTTTTATTTTCTTTGATGCTCTAACGATACTTATTTCTTTATTGTCCACACGGCGCTAAACATAGAGGGGACAAAGAAGGACAGACAAAGGGATTAAGTCGATTATATCGACCCCAGTGCGTAACTGGTACCTAATTTATCGACCCCGAAAGGATGAAAGGCAAAGTCGACCTCGGTGGAATTTGAACTCAGAACGTAACGGCAGACGAAATACCGCGAAGCATTTCGCTTGGCGTGCTAATGTTTCTGCCAGCTCGCCGCTCTAACGATTCCCTCAAGTCATTGTCATGCAGTGTAAGAATGTTTTGCTCGTTTTCCTGTTAATATACTAGCCCGAGGAAGAAGGTATGCAATACATATCTTCTTTGTAATCCATTCTAGATGAAAGTGTAGTAACCGATACACATCCTGAAAATTTACTGATCATTATATGCTCGAAAATATATGAAGTCAGACCCTAAAGCGCATGCTTGCTACAGGGTGAGCTAGTCCTAAGGCAACTACGGCTGAACGTCACGCGAGATATTTGTTCTCCGTTTTAATGGTTCTACTAATCTACAATCATCCTTAAGCTCTATAACATATTAATCATTGAATCGACTGGTTTTGGTTTTGTTGTTGTTGGTTTTGGAAGGCAAAAAAAAAAAAGAAAACGTGATAAATTCAAGCTCAGAATGTAAATTGACTAAAGTGATGTAACTAAATAGCACAATTCATTTAGGCAAGCGGTCTACTGTGTCTAGTTGGGGACACAACGAGTTTTGAAGTTATGGTAGCTGAACCACAAAGATGAGACTTGTTTGCATACCGAACATTAATTCGCCAAGCCAGCACCATCAGTGCGAAGAAAGAATAACGTGCAAAGAACTTTCCAGCACATGTAGAATCGGTGCAAGAATGCCAGCGCGAGAAAACTGCAAAAGGTTGCATGTACAGCTGCTTAACCATAACTAATGATATAACAGTTATACACTACAACGGAAACAAAGAGGCGAACACACAAAGCATAGTGCACGCTGTAAAAAAAAATCTGCAGGAGTGCTGTGTGGTAAGAAGCTTGCTTCCCAACCACATGGTTCTGGGTTCAGTCCCACTGCGCGGCACCTACGGCAAGTGTCTTCTACTATAGCCTCGGGCCGACCAAAGCCTTGTGAGTGGATTTGGTAGATGGAAACTGAAAGAAGCCCGTCGTATATATATATGTGTGTGTGTGTATATATATATATATATGTGTGTGTGTGCGTGTGTTTGTGTGTGTGTATGTGTGTGTGTGTGTGTATGTGTGTGTGTGTCCAACATCGCTTGACAACCGATGGTGGTGTGTTTACATCCCCGTAACTTAGCGGTTCGGCCAAATAGACCGTAGGCTTACAAAGAATAAGTCCCGGGGTCGATTTGTTCGACTAAAGGCGGTGCTCCAGCATGACCGCAGTCAAATGACTGAAGCAAGTAAAAGAGTAAAAGAGAGTAAAGACTAGGAACAACCAAACGCTACTCTGGATACACTAATGCCCCATGTGGCCATGTGGAAGCCGATTCCGTTTGCATGCGCACACACAGCCACACGTCCTGGTTCAGGATTCATAATCACCAGCAGTGGGTGGTTAGAAGCTATATACCAGAGGAAATAACTGCGAAATATCGATATTTGTTGTTCTCGTTCACTTCCAGGGCGATCCGTTTCAGCTGGCGTTGAAGTATACTGTTTCTTTAACTTAAAGGGGCCGTTCCTGGACGAAACACCATAACCTAAAAACGTTTAACAACAGACATATCTTACACGTGAGTTTGATAATATATATATATATATATATATATATATATATATATATATATATATACATATATATATATATATATATATATATATATATATATATATATATATATATATATATATATATATATATATATATATATATATATATATATAATGAGAGAAGAGGACACAATCTCTGTTTCCAAGACTTGACGATACCTTGTTATTCAAAAATAATATATATTGTGTATAGCAAAATATTACTATATTATCAAAGGAACCAATAGGTTTGGCAATTAATTATTCTCACCATTCTGAAGAAAAATGTATAACAACTAAATAATAAGATATCATAGAAACTCAAAGACAAAGAGAGAAGCACTTATGCGTACGTTTTTAAAAACATCGCGAATAAGCAAAATATGTTACTGGACTTTCTTTCATGGTTAAGAGGTTGAATGAAAGTCAAAATGTATATAATGAAATGATATTTGATTTCTTGAAGAAAAAAATATATAATCATCTCATTTGTATGTAGAGAGAAGCGAAATGTATTTCTAATCAAATAGAACGGAAGTAAACTGTACAAGAATTGTCAGTTTTTAAGTAGAGGGAATTATATTTTCTTTTTAATGAAATTAGT
The DNA here is from genome assembly GCF_046866305.1 of Octopus bimaculoides. Taxonomy (NCBI): domain Eukaryota; kingdom Metazoa; phylum Mollusca; class Cephalopoda; order Octopoda; family Octopodidae; genus Octopus; species Octopus bimaculoides. The sequence goes on from NC_142928.1 coordinate 16,800,053, forward strand.
TAAAGGTGTCACATAACAAGTTCCTTCAAGAAACTCCCTAAAAGACGATAGAGTAGTCCATTAATTATGGCGGCCATTTTAAACAAATGTCTTCACAGTCGGAGAATTTTCTCAAAGTATTATCTTATTTTGGTTTTGCTTTGTTTTTATCTATGCCTAAACTTTTGTGCCTTCAGACTTTTCGTTCATTAATTCATCAGAGAATTTTAAGTATGACAAATGAAATCGTATATTTAAAGTGAAATAAAACCACGAAGGTTTGAATTCACAAATTTGAATTTCGATACTGGAGAAAAGGTTTTTAAATTTTTAAAACCCAGAGCGTATAAAGTGAATATAAATAGTTAATCATATTTTCCAAAATTTAATTTCTTAGAAATCCTCAAAGTTCTTGAATCATCTATAGAGAAGACAAAGTTTTCCAAAATGTGTAATATGAACTGAAGACAAGAATAAACGTTACTATCATTGCAACATAAATTAGATCAAATATTGAATGTGACTCTTATACGTTGTCTGAAGGGAACCTTTCTGAAGAGTGCTTTAATGTTTTAATATTTTAGACTATTAACCTTTCGGAAAGCCATCTGTTAGATTTGTTTCATCCTGTGGTTCTATCTTACAGCGTTTCTGTTAATTACAGACATAAGTCATATATATTCTGATGGTACCTATTTATGACTTTGATCTATGGAAGCGGCAACAGATGAAAGCCACAATTATTGACATTTCGGTGAACAGACTGATTTTATCGTAATGCCGCTATCAGCTACAACAATCTAAGGTGCTAAGAAGTATTTATTCGCTAGTGTAGCCTTTATGTGGTCATTCGATTAGCTAGAAATAATAGCCAAACCTCCACTGTCATATCGTCTTAAATAATGATGGACAAATTGAAACAAGTTTACAAATTAATAGGTGTGTCATCTCTGGAACACTCTTTTCCCATTATTAGTTTTTTTTATTATTGGTTCTCAGTGCTTTGTGCCATCGAAATGTGTTCTGTTATGATATTTGGTGTGGATTGAGCGTGAAAACCAGTTAGAGTACGTTTCTCTTTAGATCTGACCACAATTGATTTCTTTAGGAAAGCCATCAAGAGAAAGCAGCGATAGACGGGAGAAGAATCGACAACAGACTGGACTATATTTCAATTACGTGCCCCGAAAGAGATGGAAGACAAAGTTGACATCAGAGTACAGAGAGCCGGAATGAATACTGCAAGACACTCTAGCAAACAATCAATCGCCTCTGCCAATTCGCTTCTTAAAAGTTACTTCTCTGTAGTACGATGTAACTTCTAAGGCCTTTTGCATAAATCTCTTCGGTCAAGATCTACCTAGAGCTAAACAATAACGGCGTATTTCCTGGAGAGTTGAGACCTTAGTCCGATAAGTAAATGGTTGAATTTCGATAAGGTCAAGGAAGTTGTTTTAGAGATGAAATAAATCGACTTAACTTTACCTACTTGATGATGGTTATTTCTAATGTTAACAAAATGGGGAGGGGCTACTCTCAATTAATCAAACAGAGTACTCGACTATTGTTTTTTTAAGTATTCCTGAAGCATGAACGGAGAAAAAAAATCTTATCGACTCCGTTGGGATTTGAGTTCTGAACGTGAAGAGACGTATCCACGTACGAAAAAAGCAATAACTCTGTCGCAGCCGATTCTGTCGCACCACTAGTCATTAATAATATCATTATTTTTAATTGGTTGGAACCTTTACAACTTCATTTTGTGAAGTAGTAGATTGCGATTGAGAAATTGGGTTGGCGTTGGACATAGAAAAACAAATTAAATAAGTGCTTTACGATATGTAGTCCACTATATCACTTTATCTAAATTTAGAATAGGTTAGGCTACATGCTCTTTCAGAAATTAAATGTGAAGAATCAGCGTCACACATTGAGAGACTTGTCTCCGTGTTTCAGTACATGAGTTGTAAGTGAACGATGTTCTTAACAAATCCCAGTGGAACATGAAAATAAATAAATCGACTTTTTGCTTCAAATAATGTTCATATCATGGCCTGCTTAACTGCGAAATTTCATTGTATTAAGTGATCTCTCATCTTCGCTTCCCTTTTAGCTTTACTGCATTTTACATGTTTTTTTTTTCTTTTGTTATTTTCGTTTCTTTTTTGTTTTTTGTCTTTTTATATTTCATCTGAACTTCGCCACATTCTATAAGACTGCTCTTATGGATACATTCTCTACATATATATTATAGTAGCTTTAAATAAATATTAAATATATAGATGGACATTAAAAAAATATTCCAGACAAAATGAGTTCCTTTTTTAAAAGAAACGAAAATATATCTAGATCGATTCTTCTTCGAGTAATTCAGTGCCAAAATTGGTGCCAAAATGATATTAATGTGTCTGCAATGCGAAGAAATAGAAAAATAAATTCCGTATTTTTTCTACCTTTTTGTAGTAAGTTTTTATTACCTCTAGACAATTTTGTTTCGCAGTGATGTTTACTTTATTACTACAGAGTAACAACAACAACTATAATAATAATAATAATGTTTTCTTTGATAATAATGATAATAATTTCATTTATTTGCCACCAGGGCCCATTCATTCGTATAAAACTGTGTTACAAGATGGTTACAGAACGCGTGGAGATGTACGCAATTATATAGAAGCCAGGTGGGGACATCAGACAATGTATACAGACGTATTAAAAGACCGATTCAAATAATTACAGATCAGATACCAAGAATAGACATATGTGCGTGTATGTCTGTGTTTGTATATATGCATATATCTGCCTGAATATATATATACATGATATGTATATATCTAATGGAGTTGTACATATAACCATATAATATGTAAACGGAACACTACAACTCTTTTCTCTCACTATCATACCCTCTTTCTCTCTCTCTCTCTCTCTCTCTCTCTCTCTCTCTCTCTCTCTCTCTCTCTCTCTCTCTCTCTCTCTCTCTCTCTCTCTCTCTCTGAAATGTAAAAGAGAAGTTATATTACACACTACTCCCCATACCAGACATTATTTAACATAATGAAATAGATAGTAACTCATACCTCTTGTTGCCGCTCACAAAAAACACCGTGCAAAAGAAAAGAAACTGTTTGAGCGAGATAAGGAGAGAAATGTTTGTTTCTCTGATGCAAGTGTATCGTCTGGGCTTTCTGTATCAGTGTCTAACAATATTTCTCAAATGGAAGGTAAAATAATACTCTGCCTTCCCAGCCGAAAGCCACAGCAGGCCATCGATGCAGGCACTGAAGTTTACTGCGGCATTAGTTCTTTCGCTCACCCCTAAAACATTGGAGAAAGTATCGCTTCAAAGTTTCATACATCTACTTGCAATCGAGTTGTACAATTTTCTTTCCGACAAAGATGGAGCTTGGGCTATATTCCTGCTGTACACCCCATCCATTCAAGCTTTCGATTCCACGTGACATAGAACACATACTGACTTAGAGCACATACTTTCGTTCTGATGGTGCAACCTTCAAATTTTTTGTTGTAGAAATTGCTGAGAGCCAATTCCGTTGTTAGCTCGTTGGTAGTCAAACATTTTCTAATCACTTCTTCTAATTTGTTCACTAGCGCCTTCTCCAAACTAATTTTTTTATTGTTGCGTCTTTGCTAAATCCTATCGATTTTTCTCTAAACATTTTCGTTGCTTGCTCCGCCGCTAGTTGATTACTCCGCCAACTTCCACGTAACTATTTCGTAAACCGGACACGGTAGTCATTTTACACCGATTTCGATGCGTTCTTCTTCCAGTAACCTAGCCCTATCTGGGTCGACTGTGCAGAAAGCAAACTAGTGATCTGTATAACCGACTGATTCGTTATTTTTCTACTCTAACTCTAACTCCTGGCTCAATAAATGTGCTGTCAACATACCCTATCTGGCTCCTCCTTCTTCATACTTGAACATATGGAAAATTCAGCTGGTACATGTCATACACTTAGAACAGTTTGATCAGTAAATTCAACACAATTTCAGTTTGCATCAATCACAAATCTCAATCCAACCTCATGCTAGTACAAAAATCGTGATGTTCCCATGTACGCTTTTAATCGCATAAAGAACTCATGCTACGTTTGCAACAATCGGAGCTTATGTGACCATTAGTCTGCAGGCAGCACTCTTCCTGTCGTTCATATTTAGCACTACCGATTTATCGTCCATGTTCATAAGAATCACATGACCTGGGAACAACTATGAAGTGAGTCATTCTGCAAAGATTTCAGGTCTCTATAAAAGAAGGGTATCCATCAGCGTTATTAGAGGACAGCAAATTATGAATATAGTTGTGGCGATTGGGTGAGAGTATCGTCTGGAAAATATCATAAGCTCCGATACAGACGGTCGTCTTAAGGCTACAGTGATTGCATTTAAAGCAGTCTTATTTTGGATCAGAAAAACTTGGCGTTTCTTCATGATATACATGTACATGGAAACTTTTAATATGTACATGTTTTGGCATATGAGTGTGTGTGCATATGTATGTTTATATGTATGTATGTATTCACGTGTACATATATATATATATATATATATATATATATATATATATATATATATATATATATATATATATATATATATATATATATATATATATATATATATATATATATATACATATATGCATGTTTATATGTATGTGTGTATTCACATGTGTACATATATATACATATATATACATGTGTGTATAGATTGATAAATAGAGAGACAGGGAGATAGATAGATAGATAGATACATACATACATACATACATACATACATACATACATACATACATATATACATAGAAAAATAGATAGATAAATAGATAGATAGATAGATAGATTAGTACTCCGTTAGAAATAGTAATTTTCAATCGCTTGTCCTCTGCCAAGTGCATTTTCGCTATTAATATAGTTGTACAACATTATAGCATAAAGATGCTCTCACACACGTATGCACGTGCAAATATGTGTGTGTATGTGCGCGTGTGTGTATTTGTATGCGTGTGTGTGTGTGTGTGTGTGTGTGTGTGTGTGCGCGTGCGTGAGCGCGCGTGTGAGTGAAGCCATTTTATAGTAATATGTAATTCTGATTTCTTTCTAATTCCCATGATAATGATAATAGCCAGAGCAGTATCATGTTTTGTGTTCTAAGTGTGATTTTTTACTTCCTGAAAAGAGATGTTTTCGTCAGTGGGGATTTACTGGTTTTGACTAATAACATCAAAGATGTTATTTTGTTTCAACCCTCATTCATATATCCCAAGAGTCTGTTGAATTTTTCATTTACTATCACTGTTTTTTTTTTTTTCGGCATTAGTTAGTGTTTTGTTTCTTTGCTAGAAATTACATGGTTTACAACTTGTTACAAATTGGTAAGCATTTTCCTGCCGGTTTAGTTGGTCGAGCTTAGAATGATCACTGTTAATAATAGTTACAGTGAAACCATACTTAATAGTTATAACAGAGGTGTCAGATAACAAATTAGTAGAGTCAATAGAGTGTCAGAATGAGTTGCTGTTATTTCCTCCTGTTCTGAGATAAAATTCCGCCAAGACTGATATTATCCGGCATCATTTCCAGAACGATAAATAAAGTAACACTACAGTACACTGAGTTTCTGTTGTTGTTGTTGTTTTTGCTGCTGTTGTTGCTGTTGTTGTTGGTGTTGTTGTTGTTGTTGTTGTTGTTGTTGTTCTTCTTCTTCTTCTTCTTCTTCTTCTTCTTCTTCTTCTTCTTCTTCTTCTTCTTCTTCTTCTTCTTCTTCTTCTTCTTCTTCTTCTTCTTCCTCTTTGAATCTCTTGCTCTGATCTACGCTTGACGAAATTCCTTGTGACGAGACCACTAAAGGATTCAGGTTTCAGCCCCGCCAGTTTTAATGTATCCAAAGTATGACATCTTTCAGGACAGACAGAGGCCATAGAAGTCCACCAGGAGTTGGTGGCCCAAGAAAAGGTGGAACAGGGATGCATGCTCAAAAAAAATAGCTCCAATATAATAATTCTATTGGTGTTACGACTTCCAAATATTTTCGGAAATTTACATCCAATAGGAAGAGCTAGTTATCTTGGACAGCCGAGAAAAGTTATATCCTTCGCATGGCTTTTTGAGTGTAGTACAAAACAAATGATGAAAATAAGGGCAATACATTCTTCTGTTGTTGGCATTGATCGACCAAAAGTTTATTATATAAAGTATATGGAATGGAAACCTGAAAGTAACGAAGGTATAATTTAAAGCCTGTTTATAGTTCATTGTTGCGTCAAGCCTACATAAGTAGTCTTACTGGAAAGTAATTACAATTGTAAAGAAGAGCACTCAGAGAGCGCACATTTCCGCCAAAGCAACACCAATATCCTCTCAACGATTAGCCAGGATGATTTTTTAAATGAGAATAACTGACTGCTCTCACAAACGAGAATACTAAAAATGAACCCGAACGCTCTCAAAAATTAAGTAAAAAAAAAAAAACGAAAAATATTCCAGGATACTTGTCCGGTACCGGATCGATCCCAATATCTAATCAGTTCGTGTCAGTCACGAGGCCAACCATCCTTGGAAGTTTCATCAGAATCCATCCAGCGTTTCTTGAGATGACTTGTCCACGGACAAACAAACAAACACGACTGAAAACAAAACCTCCGCTTTCGCTAAGGCGAAGGTAATAATGATGCCAGCATGATAAGGGCAATAGCTCAGTGAATAAGTTCAAGGGTTGATTCGTTGTTTATCGTTGCTGATAATACGCTGTTTTTATGACGATCTTGCAGAATCATTAATTCATCGAACAAACAGATTAGCGGTATTTTTTTCTGGTTCTTTTGCGTTCTGCGAGTTCGAATTTACCTTTTATCGCTCGAGGTTCAATAAAAAGTAATACCAACTTAACAACGGGGGTCGATGTAATCGACACTTGACCTCCCAACTGTGCCAAAATTTGAAACAATTATTATGATGATTATAACAGCCAGAAGGTAAATTCATTAACGAATCGCCAAGGTCGACTTTGCCTTTCGAGCACCCTCCCCCAAAATTCCTGGCCTTGTGCCTAAATTTGAAAAGATATTGCTGTCGTTGTTGTTGTTCTTCTTTTTTCTCTTATTTTTTCTCTTCTTTTACTTTTCTTCTTCAACTACTACTACTACTATTAATACTGCTATTGGTTGTTGTTGTTGTTGACGATGATATTTAGCCTCAGATCAGCCCTGTTTGTGTAGAACTGTAACCAATAATATCTCAACCCCTATCATCCCTTTTTTTCTAAGCTATGTGTCAAAGCCATAGGATATGATCCAAAGGATGTTCGTTGGCTATTTATAGCAGGCGAAGTGCCCACAAAAAAGTTCTCTCAATAACCTTCTCAACTGGCAGGAAGTGCAAGTGCTACAAAACTCCCTCAAATCATTACCATGTTGCCTTAAAGGAAGCTCACAAATTATACAAAGATTATGATGAGACAGAGTTGTGAGGTTAAAGGAGCTCATTTTCCAGCGTATCTGGTTTTCGCATTCGATATCTCCGCTCAGCACTTAAAAAAGATTTTTCACCCCCATATTCTTGGATTTCAAATTTAAATTACTAATTACGCCTCATGTAAAGACATAGTTACCTCCCTTTGTATTAACGGCCATCCAGTGGGTGAAACACGTGTTTAATTTATTCAGTTATTCTTTTCTCTTCTAAGGGAGCCAGTCGATTAGATCGACAGCAGTACGCAACTGCTACTTAATTTATCGATCCCGAAATCGACCACAGAGTGCCGAATGAATGTAAGTTGGCAGACGCTACGGAAATCCGTTGGAACATTCATTACCTACTCTTCAGGCGGTAGATTTAATATCATCACCTAACGATTGAAACAAACGCGTTGCAAATATAGGGACCAGATCTTCTGTCTGATGATAATTGTCTCTTTTCCTCTCATGGTTACTAATCTCGGACGCCTTAAAAACAGTCATGAGTGCTAACATTTCTCCTGTAACAAGTAAAATGTACAGAAAACTTAAAGTTCTGATGCAGGAATAGATTTAGAGAATGTTGACAAATAGTCTTACGATATTTATGTGATGGACTTCCGAAATTATTTCACATTATAATTCAAATGTTATTCAATTACAATAATAATAAATATGCAAACTCAATAAATACGTTATAAACTATTAAATAATATTTTCACGTGCTGAACTCGATTGATCTTCGATAAAAAAGATTTTTGCTATGTATATTTGCATCAACAGTAGTAATAGTAGTGGTAGCAGCAGCAGCAGTAGCAGCAGCAGCAGCAGCAGTAGTAGTAGTAGTAGTAGTAGTAGTAGTAGTAGTAGTAGTAGTAGCAACAGTAGTAGTTTCTGTTGTTGTTCCTGTGGTTCTTCTTTCTGTCAGCGTTTTAGCGTTCGTACTCGTTATATATTATTGTATTAGCAATAGAAATACGATTTAAGTATGAAGACTACAACAACAGCAACAACTACTACTACTACTACTACTACTACTACTACTATAGCTACTGTTGTTGAGAATACAGCTTGAAACCGGCACAAATATGTCATTGGAGTCTGCACATCAACCTGATGAGATTAGCATCAACAAATGTCACAAGCCGTCAGCATTGACATAACTATTGACAATGGAGATTTCAGCCATAAAAAGCAACAGCAGTTGCAGCAGCAGCAACAGTAGCAGTAGCAGCAGCAGCAGCAGCAGCAGCAGCAGCAGTAGTAGTAGTAGTAGTAGTAGTAGTAGTAGTAGTAATAGTAGTAGCTGTTTCTGCTGTGGTTGTGGTTACAGTTGCTACTGTTTCTATTGTATTAGTAGCAGTAACTACTGCTCAGTGTGGAGGCGCAGTGGCCCAGTGCTTAGGGCAGCGGACTCGTGGTCATAGGATTGCAGCTTCGATTTCCAGACCGAGCGTTGTGAGAGTTTATTGAGTGAAAACACTTACAGTTTCACGGGGCTTCGGCAGGGGCGGGGGCGAACCCTGTTGTACATTTTCGCAACAACTTTCTCTCACTCTTTCTGTTTCTGTTGTACCTGTTATTCAAAGGGCCAGCCTTGTCACACTCTGTGTCTCCCTGAATCTCCCCGAGAACTGAGTTAAGGGTACACGTGTCTGTGTAGTGCTCAACCTCTCACACGTTAATTTCACGAGCAGGCTGTTCTGTTAATCTTAATTTATTGACCCCGAAAGGATGAAAGGCAAAGTCGACCTCGGCGGAATTTAAACTCAGACCGTAGCGGCAGACGAAATACCTATTTCTTTACTGCCCACAAGGGGCTACACACAGAGGGGACAAACAAGGACAGCCAAACGGATTAAGTCGATTATATCGACCCCAGTGCGTAACTGGTACTTAATTTATCGACCCCGAAAGGATGAAAGGCTAAGTCGACCTCGGCGGAATTTGAACTCAGAACGCAGTGGCAGACGAAATACCGCTAAGCATTTCCTCCAGCGTGCTAACGACTCACCTAGTTCACTGCGGCAGACGAAATACCGCTAAGCATTTCGCCCGGCGTGCTAACGTTTCTGCCAGCTGGCATAATTTCCACATCAACAGTGATGTAGACTGCCTTTACCTAAAACAGAAACAAAGCGGCAGAAGTTAACATCAACCCAGGCTGTCTTTGTGTGTTGCATCCTCTCGGCAACATCTATTAACCACTAAGTGTCGAAATGCATTCCATTGGCCAAGTTTGCATATATGAGATCGATAACATCATAAGACTTGAAAAGCAGCTCTTTGAGAGGGCATTTCTTGTCTAATAAACTTAAATACATTCCGAAAGAAGTCACATAACTCTACCGCAATATATTATCAGATAAAAAGGATGAGCGTATATCAGCAAAAGACCATATGTCAGTAGAAGGCTCCGAGATGATAGTGACATTGATCATCAAACTAATCTATCATGGACCAACAGCAGGATTACTACCTCCCACCTTGAACGTTATGCGTTAGCAATCCAGGAACAGAAAATATCAACCAAATTCCTCTTGCACAAAGTGACAAAATACAGGGAAAACATTAAAATATGACAACTAATGCTGACTTTGTGGTGTTAACACCAAAGATATCACCCACATCATAAGCAGTTGACCGAAAATGTCATCACGGTATTATTTGCCGATGAAGCATGTTGTTGCTAGGATACTGTATAACGAGATTCGTCGGAAGGATAACCTCAGGGACAAAGAAATAAGAACACACAGTAGGGTGGAAACCATAGCCACTCACAATTAAAAGGAGTACTGGTGGAATGTCCCACTGAAAACCTCAATAAAATGTAAACACAATAGATCTGACATGATTTGGGATACAGAAGTGAAACTGTGTACAGTTGTGGAAATCAGCTGCCCAGCGGATGTTGACATAATGCTAAAGATCAGTGTAAAAGAGAATACCTACGCTGAACTTTGCAGTTACTCTATCCAGATTATAACTTCAGGTTTATACCTGTAATTATCGTGGCGCTGGAATATGTAACACGCTGCCTAAATACCAATCTTGAGAAATTACACTTCTCAAAACCAGAAAGTAGACAGCTGATTCGGAGACTACAGCTCCAATCCATCACTGAAACTGAAATACCAGTAAAACTTACCAGAAGTTTATCATTTAAGTATATATGAGCATGTCTAGATATGTAATTGTATACATGAGAATACATTTATAAAACACACAAATTTGCACATACATACATACATATATATATACCCAGTCGATATTGACATTCCAATGAAGGTGCCATGGATCTAGGTTAGAAACTCACTCTTTCTCTATTGACAAGAAATCTTGAAGTAAAACTGAAGACATACATACATACATACATACATACTTACGTACATACATACATACATACATACATACGTACGTACGTACGTACATACATACAATCATACATACATACATACATACATACATACACACACGCATGCACATACCCTTATACATCATACTCTATACTCTCACATATATACACACTCATCCACAGACTCTCTCACTCACACACACGACTGATTTTCGATCAGTTTCCGTCTGCCAAATACCACAAGGAACTGACCACAAAAAGGCTTCAATATTCAGTTGAAAATATTCCTTCAGTTGTCACGCTGTAGAGTGGATTCGAACCTTGAACCACATGACTGCAAAGCAAATTTCACTATGCTTGCGTAATATCTTTTTTATGTATTTATTTCTATCGGTCAAAAGTGATTCCGTTTTTAAAAAAATATATGTTCGATATTTTCCAACAATTTTTTGTCAATCAATTGAAATCTATAGCCTAAGGAAGCCATAATTGTACATCAAAGAGCGTCATCGCCTTTCTCTCTGTCCATTCCTAAATGTTGCTCAACCATTTGCTTTTATGATCTTCCTATACCACTCCAACCGGGGATTTTCCATGCATGACAATATTCAATAGAGATCGGATGTCATGGTGTCAAATCACATGACTAAACTACTTCATTTTACGCCTTTTAACAAATCACTGAAGAGTTTCGTGCTTAGCAGCTTTCCCAACATTTTTTTCCTTAATACTCTCATCAGTTCGCTGTTCAGTACATAGAATCTCAGTATCTTTCATTTCAAAAGCATTTTCTATACAATCAATTAATTTCATTCTATTTTCTGGGAGTTTTTTTATCATTTTTTTTTTTTCATTTTTACGTTTGAAGATTAATCTACACGTGTATCGGTGTATAAGTTAATGTGTGCATGTGTCACATTTGAGAGGATCATAGAATGCATACATAATTAAATATCCTTTTTTTTTCTTTACATAACAGTTGAAATGAATCAACGGAGATGCTACTACGTGGTATTTGACGTCCAAAAAATAGCAACAAATTTCGCTCAAATCTCACTTTACCATTTAAAAGAAGTTATAAATGCAGCGTTTCTGAAAATAAGATGGAATAGTCAAGGCTTTTGGTCATACATCTCTGCTCAATCAAATGTGATAAAGGCCAAAAATGGATTCTTCACCTCTTTTGAATATAATTATAAATTAAATATTAACCAAAATATATATTTAATGATGTTCTCTGAAAATATAGGACAGATCAGCACAGGATTGTTCTTTTTCTGACAGGTTTGTTCTCTTTCTACGCCCATTCTGCATTATAAATATTACTAAAAATATATATATTTACCTTGTGAAGAAGGCGCCGGTAAGCTGACGTTGATGACATCACGACGACTATATTACGAGTGGCTCCCTCTAGTTGGTCGAGCTGTCGTAACATTTTATGTGTGTTTTCTATGTCATCAACTCGACGTACCACAACCTCAAGTGGGTCTGACGAATTATTGAAAGAGTCGTAGATATGTTGAAGATGAATTAAACCTGAAAATAGATAACAATAGAAAAATTATATTTAAAATATTACCAGTAGTAACAAAAGAGACAATGAAATATTTAAAAGAATTCCAAATTCAAGAAGTCCCAGAATTAGATAAATTAAGAACAGATGCAGAAATAAACTAAATACATGAAAATCCTTACTAAAAATGCAGTCTTAAATAATCTTACAATCAAATGGCAGGGCAATGTTTAACCCAATGTAATACATTTTAACGCTTGTATTGCTCGTTACCTATATATCGCGGCACGAGCCTGTGGGCAGGTGTGTAGAAACATTAACTAAGCTTGTCAACTCACCATATCTTCAGTTTCGAAGACCACGAAATCAATCTTGTATGCCCTACCTTTGTATAAGGAAATCACTTCATCCAACACATCATCTACGTCTTCCCTTCATTGCATTTTGACGGTACTCTATAAAGTCATTTGCTTTCCAAGAGACGGATGTACACCGTCTTTCGAAATGTATACCACTTTTCTTTTTTAACTTGCTTGGATAAAATCGGTAGTGCAAGAAAGCAGAATTTCTTGTGATATAAATCTGTTTCAGTCTTTCTTTATGAGAGAAAAACGCCCCATATTCATAATTTCTTTTTAGCTTGTGACATTAATAAAGCTGTTTTCGTCATTGTCTGCGATACGAAAATTATTCGACTGCTACTAACGTCAGTGTCTATATTACATATTTGTTTCCTTGTGTTTTGTCTGTAATTTCCGAGATGGCAATGTCTGCGCTGTGTTTATAATTGCACCTGTTCGTTTAAATGTTACAATTCATTCTCTTTGTTTGTCACTTTTTAAAACAGACTGTGTTTATAGTTTCATGATTTTCAACAATTGTTTTTCTCCGAAAACTTCAGGGGCGTGATCGTTGTTACCTCCTTTCTTGGTATCACCGCTCATCGTTACTTCAGACGGAGAAGCGATATTTAAAAAAAAATCCATATAAATAAATCTTATGCACAGCAAATAAATATTTGAAAGAGAAATAGTTTTGTCTACAGTGAATCAACGGCACAGCCATTTAAAAGTTCCAGAAGCTCGCTTTTTTCCACTAAATAAAATTTGGACACATTCGCTAAGAATGAAGTAGATTCAATATCATCTAAAGCATATAATAATAATAATAATAATAATAATAATAATAATAATAATAATAGTAATAATAATAATAATAATAATAATAATAATTTGCGATGGCGAGATTTGGAATTTGAAATCTGTAAAGATTGTACCTGTAATATTTGGTACATTAGAGACTTTGAATAATGATGTAGACAAATATTTAAAGAAGATTGGAATGGAATGTCAATTGCAGAACTTCTACCGAAGGTTTACCTCTTCGGAACAGGAGAGATCATCAACTTTCAACAAAGATGTTGGAAGGAAGCAATCCCCTCTCCACCTTCACTTTCCTTTTCAAGTGAAATATGAAAAAGTTGATGGGCGCTTGGCCACTGTGTAAAGTACCTGCCTTTAGTCCTTTCAGTCTTATCCATCGCACAACCTCTTTCGCTCCGGTTAACCGACAGATAAACACTGCCTGCCCTTCACAGCCAAATTCGGTGGGACGAGCTTCACAGTAGACTCAGAAAATAGCCCTATCCGTCCCAAACGGCAGGTGTTCGACATCAACCCACAAGGAAGCAATGCTTGGACATTCGACTAGAGCGTGCAGAACATTTTCGTCGCTCAGCGCGCGTCTTGGACTGGCCCGACTGACTGCACTTACAAGCCAGTTGAGGTTATCCGAACCGGCGATATTCTACGGTAACACTGCTAGGCTAAAGATTTCTGAAATTATCCATCAGTCCTTATTTTCTGCGCTTGCGACGCCTTATCAACCAAAAGGCGGGAGAAGCTTCAGTAAAGGAGTTCTGTCTCGAAGGACAAGAACTGGTACCAGCGTGTGATCAAAGAACTGGCAGAAAAGTGACTTTGATGCAAGGCGGCTTTTGTAGTAACTTGATGAATACAGCAAAAAGTTACCAAAATATTGCAAAACATTTGACTCGATATATCTCCCCGAAATTATTACAGAGATATCAAACAGCTACAGAAATGGAAGGAACAAAGGCCAAGTCATATGTATTTTCTTTCTCCTCTCTTTCACTGTAGAGAAGTGCTGAAGTTTCTCCGCTACTCTTCCTCGTCTTTGTAATTGTTATCATTTGGGTGGGGGGGGGGTATTTGAAGGGGGTGGCTTAAAGAAGAAGAAGAAGAAGAAGAAGAAGAAGAAGAAGAAGAAGAAGAAGAAGAAGAAGAAGAAGAAGAAGAAGAAGAAGAAGAAGAAGAAGAAGGAGAAGTAGAAGAAGAAGAAGAAGATTTACGTCGTTGTCGTTCATCTTTTCAAAAATACAGCTAAATTTTGCTCAAATCATATACAAACGTCAGCAAATAAAATGAAGCAATACAAAATTTCGTAGTAAATTCACCGAAGAACCGGGGACATGACTAGAATGTTGTCGATCATACATCTTGGTTATAAGGACTGGCTTTGTACTAAATGACAGCAGAAACAACAGTAATTTGAACAGTGAACTGCAAAGACCACTAATATCAACGCAATGTTTGTGAAAACAACCAGTGCAAACTGTAATTAATGAACTAGAGAGATTGTTGAGACTAAGAAGATAAGGAACTAATTCAAAAATAATTGGAACACCTTACTAATAAGACAAGAGGCAGCATTACAATCAAAGTTATCTGTCTGCAGTAAATAAAAGAATCTAATGTCAATAATTCCAAGTGAAGAAAGAATTATCAAAGGAAGAATTGTGTATGGGTTTATCACGTGTCTCTTATCTTGTACCATAAGCTATTGTTATTTCTGAGGGGGTCGTCGCCGTCATCATTGTTGCTTTTTGGTGTCGTTGTTTAGATGCAGATCAGTTTTCCTTGGCCAGAAATAGGATCGTCGGCATTTCACCTTTATGAACCTGTCTTTTGTTCTGGGCATTGTACACACTAGATAACATTAACTAATCTGTCCTCATTTAAGAAGTCGTGGGAAATGCCGCTGCTATATACGTCCGTTTAACAAAGACAATCGCTTGAAGTTCCTTTTTTTAATTTATATTTCTAGAGCTAAAGTTAACATTACACACACACATACACACATACACACACACACATTCAAACATACACACAATTTTGTCTTCTGGCAACTGGTGTAATATGTATATATATGTATATATGTGTGTGTGTGTGTGTGTGTGTGTGCGTGGAACGCATAAATATAGATATGTGTATGCATGTACATATGTATGTATATGTTTTAGTGTGTATATACATATATGTATGCGTGTGTGCGCGCGTATACGTAAAGGTATAGATAGATATATATGCGTATCCGTATAGGCATGTATACATATATATATATATATATATATATATGTATATATATATATATGTGTGTGTGTGTGTGTGTGTGTGTGTGTGTGTGTGGAGGCGCAATGGCCCAGTGGTTAGGGCAGCGGACTCGCAGTCATAGGATCGCGGTTTCGATTCCCAGACGAGGCGTTGTGAGTGTTTATTGAGCGAAAACACCTAAAGCTCCACGAGGCTCCAGCAGTTTCCTTCAATTATACAGGAAAAGCATTGGTCGACCTACGACTGAAGACAACCTCCATGATATTATATGGTTCAATGGCATTTGTATCTACCCAAATGTCCAGCGAACATCTTAGCTATATATTAATATGTGTGGACATTCCATACCCACTCAACAATTCCTACACCATTTTCTTAGCCACGTGACCACACAGTATATCCTTGGGCTTGTGCTACTTTTGTTTCCTTCGCAGTAGATTATTTGGGTAGTAATTCAATCTTTACACATATTATCAGAGTTCTTCAAATTTAATATTCTCCCACTTTTCATAAAGTAAATAGAATTAATTCGTTAGATTTACTTTTGACTCAAATAAATTCTGTTATTTTCCACTAGAAAAAGTAACCCTTATTTTTATCTCAACGGCTTTCACTTACCTTTGACTTGACTAATCTTTTTTACTCAGGAATTCACAATTTACCTTTATCTTTCAATCAGCAATCTTCCCTTATCATCCACTCAACAACCTTTCCTTAACTTTCATTAAGCCAATACCCGTTAAATTTCACTCAACAAATTCCCCTTAACGTTATCTTGACAATCTTCACTTGACTTTGATTCAACAACCTTCTGTTATCTCCGATTCGGTAATTCTCCACAGCTTTTATCTCATACTGAACAACCTTTCCTTCATCTTTACTAAACAAATAGCCATTTACTTTTCCATCAACACACTCCCCTTTTATTTGACTCAATAAATTCCATTCTTATCTCTAATTCAAATACCCCTTATCTCCGATTCAATATCTTCCCCTTACCTTTGACCTAACATACAGACCCTTTCGGCTTAACAGCTTTCTGTTCTCTTTGACAGAGCAAACTGCCGTTAGCATTGACACAATAACCTTCTCTTAACGTTAACTTAACAACAGACAAAATCAATCACTGTATCGCAATGGTATTGTGATCATGAAACTGTCGATATTTCACATTTATTTAAAAAGAAATTTAAATCGGTATATATTTAACTGAGAGAGATTGTAAATAAGAGAAAAAAGCAAAGCAAAGTAAAAAGGAATTCTTTAATCTCCAAAAGATTATTTTATGTCGTTTAATGAAACAGAAAGCGAAGTGACAAACTTTATGCAATGGAATTTAGCACATTAATTATTCAACACAGATGCACTGTTAAATTATACATAAACACATGCATACATATATTCATGTATATATACATACAAGCATATATAATAATGCATACATACATGCATACATATATATATACATGCATACATAAATATATACATACATGCATGCATGCAGACATACATACATACATACATACATACATACAAGCATACATGATACATACATACATACATGCATATATACATATATACATACATATATGCATGCGTACATACAAACATACCTACATATATATATACATACGTGCTTGCATACATACAAGCATACATAATAATTTATGCATGCATGCATTCATACAAACATACATATATACATAAATGCATACGTACAAATATACATACGCACACACATGCATACATACACACATATACATACATACACGCATATACATACATCCATCCATACATACATACATACATACATGCATACATTCATACATACATACATACATTGGCTACAACCCAATTTCGATTAATACCATGGTTTGATTGTTCGTTTAAATATGACCAGATGGATGTGGCTTTTCAATTATGCTAGGGACTTATACTGTTTTAACTGATATAGCAATGTTGGACACATTCTTGCAATAAGTCTTAACAAATTGTTTTCCTGACGTTCACCTCTATATGACGTTCACTCTACTTTTTAATACACATTCTTTTCCATAACCACAAGAAATAGAGATGCATAGTTAACAGGCCTGGCTGTGTGGTAAGAAGTTTGCATCCACATGGTCCGGGTTCAGTCCTATTACGTGGCACCTTGGGCAAGGGTCATTCACTATAGCCTCGGGAGTACCAAAGCCTCGTGAGTGGATTTGTCAGACGGAAACTGAACGAAGCTTGTCATGTGTCACCGCTTGACACCGGTGTGGGTATGTTTATGTTCCTGTAATTTAGTGGTTCGTCAATGGAGTTCGATAAAATAAAAAGAAGGGTGTCAGTTCATTTATTCGACACAACAATTTTCAAGGCGGTCAAATGATTGAAAAACTGGAAGATAAATAATTACTCTGTCTGTGTGGCTCATCAGATGATTTCTAAGGCCTGCCTTACCGAGGCAGACACCTAGACACACACGTTAAACGTTGAATTAGATCGTGCCCCTAAAAACTCAAAAAAGTTCACTTACGTAAATATATACATGCGTGTAGTGTAAATAACTGCACGTGTGTATAGCTAGGTGTGCAGCAATATCTGGTATATATAATGTGATGTATGTCTGTGTGATAACAAACTCGCTTCCCAATCACATCGTTCTGAGTTCAGTCCCACTGGGTGGCTCCTTGGGCAAGTGTCTTCTACTATAGCCTCGGGCCTACCAAGGCCTTCGGTAGTCGGAAACTGAAAGAAGCCTCGTGTATATATATATATATATATATATATATATATATATATATATATATATGTGTGTGTGTGTGTGTGTGTGTGTGTGTGTGTGTGTGTGTGTGTGTGTGTGTGTGTGTGTGCACGTATTTTTGTATTTGTGTTTGTCACCCACCACCACTTGATTACCCCATAATATAGCGGTTCAACCAAAGACAACGATGGAATAAGTATCAGGCTTTAAAGAAATAAGTCTCTGGATCGATTTGTTCGGCTAAAATTCCTTCCAAGCGATACCCCAGCATGGCCGCAGCCAAATGACTGAAAGAAATAAGAGATAAAAGATATATTGATTAACTTACCATCATCTGAATCGAAAATGTAGAAAATTCGCCTCCACCGATAGAAGTTGATCAGCTCTGTGATGGCTGGCATATAGGACGGGCTCATATGTATCTCAAATGGATAACTTGGCAGTTGATGTCTTGTAGCTACATTCAGAACGAATACGGGTAGATGCAAAGCATTACTATATGCTTGAACAACATGATGGGAAATTGGGTTGTTTAGTATAAAAAGTGCGAAAATACCCATAGCCGACTGAGAGCAAACTGGAAAGAGAATTAAAATAGAGAAATTAGATTAATACTGTGAAATAATTTAAATTATGAATACTTGCATCAATTAACATTTCAAATTTCTCTGCAATATAAAAATGTGCTGTATGTAAAGATGAATATATATATATATATATATATATATATATATATATATATATATAAACTTAATGATCCACAGGGGGCTAAACATCGAGGGGACAAACAAGGACAAGCAACTGCGTAACTGGTACATGTTTAATCGACCCCGAAATGATGAAAGGCAAAGTCGACCTAGGCGGAATTTGAACTCAACGTAACGGCAGACGAAATACCGCTAAGCATTTCGCCCGGCGTCTTAGCGTTTCATATTTCTTTATTGCCCGCAAGAAGCTAAACATAGAGGGGACAAACAAGGACAGACAAAGGGATTAAGTCGATTACATCGATCCCAGTGCGTAACCGGTACTTAAGTTATCGATCCCGAAAGAATGAAAGGCAAAGTTGACCTCGGTGAAATTTGGACTCAGAACGTAAAGACAGACGAAATACTGCTAAGCATTTTGCCCAGCATGCTAACGTTTCTGCCAGCTCGCCGCCCTTAAAGATGAATGTAAATAGGCGCGGGAATGGCTGAGTGTTTGCTATTATAACCCCTGGCCGACCAATACCTTGCATTTTAATTTGATAGACAAAAACTGTGTAGAAATCCGTCATATACACAAATATATGTATATAAATATATATGCGTCATGTTTTATTTGTGCTTTTCCCCCATTACCTTGACGAGCGGTGTTGGTTTGTTTACATGTCTGTAACTTCGGGATTCGGCAAAAGAAACTAGTAACGTAAATGCCAGATTTTAGAAAAAGCATAAATAGGTTAAATCTCCTTTTTCGCTAAAATAATGTCATTCATTAGTAAAGCTAGTGACACATCTACTAGCCAATTAACATTTTCACCAAACTATATTGTTTTTTAAACCCTTTAAAAAAATAAAACAAGCCCAAGACTTGCAGCTGATACACCAAAACAAACATACCTGATTAGAAATACTACTTGCATGACTGAATTCTGAACATTAAAATAATTCCAAATTTAACCAATAAAATCTTCCATCACCACCAACCCTAAAATTTAATCAACAGTGCTCCACCTACCCCAGAAAATTTTAATTTAGCAGAAACTATATAAGGCCAAGATGAACTCGAACGTAATGGTAACTCCTTATGGCTCAGCGAACCGAAACTTCGAAGTTACAATCGATAATATTCTTGTTAAAGAAGAATAAATAAGTACTTTCCCAAAAGTATTGAGTGATCTTTCAGTTTATGGTAAAATTGTTTCTATTATAACTTGACATAAAAAAACGTTGATGCCTGTTTCAATGTACAGCAATCCCTCACCATATCGCGGTTCACTTATCACGGTTCCCTTATCGCAGTTTATTATTCAAGGTTATGTCGATTCCTCCGTGGTGTTGTTTTGCATTTATGATAAAATAAATAAATACAAAATATAAAAATAAAATATATATATGGAGTAGCTGTGTGGTAAGAAGCTTGCTTACCAACCACATGGTTCCGGGTTCAGTCCCACTGCGTGGCACCTAGGGCAAGTGTCTTCTACT
Organism: Octopus bimaculoides; assembly: GCF_046866305.1. Taxonomy (NCBI): domain Eukaryota; kingdom Metazoa; phylum Mollusca; class Cephalopoda; order Octopoda; family Octopodidae; genus Octopus; species Octopus bimaculoides. Next base: position 16,820,734 of record NC_142928.1, read on the forward strand.
ATAGCCTCGGGCCGACGAAAGCCTGGTGAGTGGATTTGGTAGACGGAAACTGAAAGAAGCCCGTCGTATATATGCATATGTATATATACATATGTGTGTTTATTTGTGTTTGTCCCCCAACATCGCTTGACAGCCGATGCTGGTGTATTTACGTCCCCGTAACCTAGCGGTTCGGCAAAAGAGACCGATAGAATAAGTACTAGGCTTACAAAGAATAAGTCCTGGGGTCCATTTGCTCGACTAAAGGCGGTGCTCCAGCATGGCCGCAGTCAAATGACTGAAACAAATATATGAGTAAAAGAGTAAAGAGAGTACTGTTTCTACTTCGCGGATTTTCACCTATCGCGGGGGTTTTGAGAAAGTCACACCAGCGATAGTCGATGGATTACTCTATACTTATAACATAAGCACAATCAAACTTGAATTTGTTGAGTGGCCTTCGTCAAAGACTCTGACAAAGCTTACTAAGCCAAATTCATGGTCGAACATTACCAATAATTTTGTTAATGTGTGTGTGTGTGTGTGTGTGTGTGTGTGTGTGTGTGTGTGTGTGTGTGTGTGTGTGTGTGTGTGTGTGTGCGCGTGTGTGTGTGTGTGTGTGTGTGTGTGTGTGTGTGTGTGTGTGTGTGTTATACGTTTTCATGTGAAAGTCACTGTCATGTTGAAATAAATATTTACTCAGTTTCTGATGTTCTTTAGTCCCAGAACCTCAAATTCCAGTAATTCTATAAACAAAGATCTATAATTAGAGCCGTAACTAATTCAGTAAAATATAGTTAGGTATGCATTAGTTTTCCTTCTTTAATAAATAAACTGATTGGAAGAGAGCTTTATCTGCTCTTTCTAGCATATCAGGCAATTCCATTGCAGCTCACTTATCGGTTTCATCTCTCAATTATTAGCTGAGTCATAGAAAAGGTTACAAAAGCAGAGAAAACTTTACACGAAATTAGATTGGGTCGTCGAGAACTAACGAACGCCGCATAATGGCGCCCGTCTCAGAATTTTATTAAGATATCATTAATGAATTTGGTCTTGATCATTTTGATGTTCCTCAGTACAAGAGCCAAAATATGCATCAGCCAGATATGTGGAAGTTTGGTTGGGTTGCGGTAGAATGGATTGC
>NC_142928.1:16826859-16844359 GCF_046866305.1 Octopus bimaculoides
TTTTTTTTTACTCTTTTATAGTGTTATGCTCAAGGTGGCTCCGTCATTCACACGTGACATCCTTGCTACATTCACCCATCATTTTTGAAGCATTCACTAGACAAGACTTCCCTTTCTACTCTCACCTTCCTCTTCAGATGATACTTGAAGAAGTTGATGAGAGATTGCCCAGAGAGGAAAGTCTTTGTCTCTAGACCTTTCAGACGCGTCCACCATACACATTCTTTTGCCATAGCCACAAGTACGATGAAAATAGCTCTACCTTCCCGTTTAAAAGAAGGAGGCGCGACAATATTCACGATAGACTCGGCTGATAGACCGACTCGTCCCACACGCGATAGCAGTTGTTCGACGTAAGCCCACAGCTCGGAAATGGTGGGATACTGTACGAGTGCGTGCAGAACGGTTTCGTCGCTCCGCCTGCATCTCGGACAGGTCGGCCCCGTGTTTCTCGAGCCATGCCTGTAGAGCTTATCCCGAACGGGTAGAGCTTCTCGATAGCACTGCCAGGCCAGGGATCTCTGGAAGTTGTGCATAGGTCCCGGCCCGAAGGTCGTCTTAAACAGGCGGGTCAGGTATTCTTCGTCGACGCCCAGGTTCGCCCCGAGATCGTCGTCGTACCTTCCCTCCACTAATCCACTATAGAATGCGTTAGTTGTGATGCAGTCGCTCAAGGTTGACCCGGGTTGTTGGAGTTACCGGAGAGCAACGTGACACTCGCGGTGCTATTCGCCTTTCCTCGGCCTCTTCTTGATCCACGACTGCAGTTCGGTCATGGAGACGAGCTGCGGGAAAGCGCGACGCACAAACGGCGACCACACCTGTTCACCGTTGTCTACGTAGAGCCGGAGATGTCGCAGTCTCAGCGCGTGTCTGCGCATCATCAACCACAGCATGCCCAGTCCTCCTTTTAACGGGTGTTGGCAGCAAACGAATCGCCTAGCCATCGGAACGCTTCCTTGGCTAGGCGGAAGAAGATGCGCTCCAGCTTGGTGATGGTAGGGTCGGGACAAGGAACGACGGTTAGGCGGTAGTAGATGACGGACGCGATGTACGTGTTTGCCACCTCCGCCCGACCTTTTAGGGACAGCTTCCTCTCGGCCCATTGCCGGGCTAGAGTGGCCACCCTTCTTGTTATCTCGTCCCAGGTCTTCTCCGTTTGGAGGTCCGGACCAAACCAGACCCCGAGCAACTCAACCGGACCGTCAGTACAACGTCCCACGACGGAGGCGCTGCTTGACGATATGGGCTTGCTTCTCCAGGTGCCGAGCCGCAAGCCCACTGACTTATCCCGCTTGATTTTTGGTCCCGTTACCGTTTCGTAGTTTTTCATTGTCTCGCCGGTGACGTCGTCCGCGTATGCCGACACACTCGTCCCGCATCCCAACTCTCGTGGGATGCCCCTCAGCGTCGCCAGCTTCCGCAGTAGTGGCTCGGGAGTCAATACGTACAGGAGCGACGCGAGGGGGCATCCCTGACGGATCGAACGTGCAATGTCGAAGGGTCTTGATAGGTGCCCATTGACGCGAACTACCGAACGGATGCCTCTGTACAAGGCAGCTATCCAACCGCGGAAAATGGGACCGAAGCCGGGCCGCTATGAGGACAGCCTCCAAGTATTGATGGTCTACTCTATCGAAAGCTTTCGATTTGATCTAAATTGATCAGGGCCCCACCCATGCCAGGTTCCTTAACTAACCGCTCTATGATGTAGCGCATCAGATGGAGGTTATCATGGATGCTCCTGCCTGGCACGGCGCACGTTTGCGCCTTGCCGATCAGTTTCTCGATGACAAGCGCCAACCGCTTCGCTAACACCTTGGCCAAAATTTTCACGTCTGCATTGAGCAGAGTGATGGGCCTAAAGTTATCTATGACGTCCCCCTTGTTTGGATCTTTCTTCAGCAGCGTTACGGCTCCTCGGCTCACAAAACCGGGAATGCTCCCGTTCTGCTGCCAGTTGCAGTACACCACCACCAAGACGTCTCCAAACAAGTCTGGCATACAGTTGTAAAGCTCGTAGGGAAGACCATCCAAGCCCGGAGATTTGTCCCTCGAGCATCCCGCCATCGCGTCCCTCACTTCCGCCGCCGTGATGGCACATTCGCAGCACTCCGCCTCTCTTGTTGAGAGTCATGGCATGCTGTGCAGGTAGGCACTGAAGTCCACCCTGCGTTCTCACTCGCGACTCGTCCCAAACAGTCGAGTAAAGTGCCGCTGAAAGGCCTCACACATTTTGCCCGGATCGAGCAGTTCGCGCTCCTGTTCGTCCACCAGAGACCGAATGGTGGCTCTATTGCCCTGTTGTGCCTCCGCCATCCGGGCCTCTCGCGCGGCTCCAACACCTTCGTTCCTTAGAGCACGCATCCTAGCCCTGACAACGCACCCTTCGTGTTTGGCCTTGAAGTGTTGGTCTAGGGCCAACCTCGCTGCCAAAACGTCAGATGCGATGCCACTTCTAATTGCCTCTTCTAGTTTCTTAACTAGCTCACCCTCTATTCTGTTTCTGCCTATGGCTAGTGCTTTGCTATACCTAACCGCTTCTGCTTTTATTGCTCTCTTGAGGGCAAACCACCATTTGTTATTGATGATGGCTCCCGTCAAAGCCCTCTTTACTAACGTGCTAATCCGGTCTCTGAAAACTTGTCTCGACGGGGAAGACGCGTTTAGTTTCCAGTAACCGGGGCCCTGCCTATGTGTCTTATCTAAGTCTAGCGTACACGTCACAAGTTTCTGATCCGTGTAGCTGATTATGTAAAATTGTGGACACCCTATGCTATCTCTATCTACACTCCTACACAGTACTCTATCTAGATATGATCTAGATGCGGTTTGTCCATGTCCACATTGGCGCATTCGGATGGTCGAGTCGGTACCTGTCAGATAGTTGAAAGCGTCTGAGCAGGTCTTTGAGGCATTTGCATCCCCGTCTATTCCTATCTCTGCCCATATAGTCTAGATGCGTGTCCAAGGTTGCATTCTAATCCCCCACTAAAAGTAAAGGACGAGACGTTCCTAGGAATACTTCTAGACGTCGAAAGAAATCCGGCCTACCTGTTAAAGGTGGTGCGTATACTGATATGAGTCGAAAGGCATACCCTTCGCTGCCATCGACATCCAGAACAACCAATCTACCCTCCGGGTCTATGAATACTGTCTTTACTTCGAGATCCAGACTCTTGCGAAAGAGTACCGCCGTGCCACTACCGCCCATTCTCGGCAGACAGGGAGAAAAATAAATGTTAAACTGTCTGCCAAACATGGACGTTAGGGCCCGCGGATCATGGAGTCTGGTCTCGCTTATGGCTATGATTTCTAGTTTGTGTGACTTTATGTCGTTTAGGAGGTACCCTTATTTCCAAGGTAGATAGATAGATAGATAGATAGATAGATAGATTGATTGATAGATAGATAGATGTGATAAAAAGAAAATTTGTTGGAAGAAAGAAGGGAAAGAATTACTGCTGAGTGAGTTTACAGGCTTTAGTTTCTTTGAAAATACAAATCATAGTATAGTTACGTGCGTGAGGGACTGTATTCTATTTATTTGTGACAGATGTATACATGTATATGCATATACATACATACATGCATACACACACACACCCACACATATATATATATATATATATATATATATATATATATATATTTATATATACATACATACACACAAACATATATATGGTGGTGGTGGTGGTGGTGGTGGTGACAAACATATACACAAAAACACACAAAACGGATTGGTAGAATGAGGGGTCAAATCCATATTACAGTTTAGGAAAGGGTCTGTTCCTTTCTATATCAATATAACAATATCCTATTTCTTGGATCAGAGTTGAGAGGAATCCAGTATTATCTAATTTGTGGTGAAAGCATTGATTAATGGAAAACTGTCAGGCGTAGGGATGAAACTAGAGGGAACATACTAAGCAATCATAGGAAAGCGTCAAATCGGAATTGAGAAAGTTGCATTTTTATTGTTTATTTATGATTCGATCCTGATATTTTCGAATGTATGATTCGAAACTAATCATACCACATGCTAATTACATACAAAGATATCGGAAACAAATATGAGTGCTGTGTGTGTTTGTGTGTGAAGGTGCTTTATGACCGAGGAGTTAAAGAGGTTCGGTTGTCAATCACGTGGTACGGGCTCCTTAATGAGCTGATCTTAGGCGCATATCCAGGTTTAGAAACCCAGGAGACAGATTTAAAAGGCACAGTCCTTGCCACACCTAATGTGCTGATTCTGCTGGGAATTATGTTAAAGTGATATGTAGCAATGTAATGCTCAGCCAATCGCATACTAATTTAGTGAGCATGTATAAACACACACATACACAGAGACACACAGACTCACACACAAGTACGTTCAATATATGTATATATATAAAAAGTTCATATACCTGCATACACATACAAACACATGTGTGTGTATGTGTGTGTGTGTGTATGTGTGTGTGTGTGTAGTAAACTGCAAGAATTTATAATATTACGAGAATAAAAGTATATACCAAATGCTGACTATATTAAAAATTCTAGTAAATGCATGTAGTTACATAATTTTTCTATTTATGGTCCGTTTGTACATATGTGATTGTAAGTTCGTGTACGGGTATGTGTGTCTGTGTTTCTGTGTGTGTTTCAAATGATACGGCCAATTACTTCATAGTTCAACAATTTTGTATTTTCTAAAATCTAAATAAGAAAATCGATAGGAATGAATAATAAAAACATTCGCAATAAATGTCATAAAAGAGAACAGGAATCAGTGTAAAACTAACAGGAAATGTTCATTGGGCTTTTGTTGTGTTCTTGGGGCATAGGAAATAGAAATCATGTAGCGGATATATTCTCAACGTGGGTTGTGCATATTAATACTCTGACTAACATTCATATATATATATATATATATACGTGCCTATACGTACGCTTATATGTGTATGTATGTATCCGCGTGTACCGAGAGGTAACAGGTTATGGCGAATATATTCATCAATAATGTAACCGGAGATTAGTATTCAATAGTCTAGTTTGAATAGTGAAATTTTCAATTTAACTTCACTGCCTATAAAGTGCCGTGCTTCTCACAAAACGTACTGTAGGCACAACCTATTGTGTGTGTGAGTGTGTTTATGAGTGTGTTTCTGTCTCTGTGTGTGTGTGTATACGTGTTAGGTGAATAACTTGCCAAGTTGGTGTGATTTAATCGTGACTGATAATTAAAAAGGCACATATCTTAATAATTCTTCTGCATAATTTAATATAAGTTGATACATGCCTATAACAAACACAGATTTTTCAACCTGTGTTTTATGTGTATACATGATTTTGTGTGTGTGTATGTATGTGTGTGTGTGTGTGTGTATGTGTGTGTGTGCGTTTTATATATAAACATATAAAAGAATTTGTAGTGTTCAAAGCAATTTTGGCCAGATATCAATTTAGATATACATTGTATAATATATCGTTTCAAAGAGGCGGTGAGCTGGCAGAAAGGATTAAACAAGTACCAGTTACGTACTGAGGTCGATATAATTGATTTAATCCGTTTGTCTCTCCTTGTTTGTCCCCTCTGTGTGTAGCCCCTTGTGGGCAGTAAAGAAATAAGAAACGTTAGTGCACCAAGGCGGCGAGATAGCAGAAACGTTAGCGCACCGTGCGAAATGCTTAGCGGTATTTCGTCTGCGGTTACGTTCTGAGTTCAAATTCTGCGATCGACATTGCCTTTCATCCTTTCGGGGTCGATAAATTAAGCAACAGTTACGAACTGGGGTCGATGTAATCGACTTAATCCCTTTGTCTGTCCTTGTTTGTCCCCTCTATCTTTAGCCCTTTGTGGGCAATAAAGAAATAAGAAACGTTAGCACGCCGGGCGAAATGCTTAGCGGTATTTCGTCTGTCTTTACGTTCTGAGTTCAAATTCTGCCGAGGTCGACTTTGCCTTTCATCCTTTCGGGGTTGATAAATTAAGTACCAGTTGCGTAGTGGGGTTGTTCTAGTCGACTGGCTCCCTCCCCTAAAATTTCGGACCTTGTGCCTAGAGTAGAAAAGAATAATGGTTTCAAATTTTGTCACAAGGCCAGCAGTTTTCAGGAGGAGTAAATCGATTACACAGACCTCAGTGTTTGACTGGTACATACTTTATCGAATCCGAAATTATAAAACGCAAAGTGGAACTCGACGGAATTTGGACTCAAAACGTAAAGACGGACGAAATGCCGCTAAGCATTTTGTCCGGCGCGGCAACGATTCTGCCAGCTCGTCACCTTATGCAGGATAAAATATCCTAATCGCAGTTATTAGGTAGCAATGATGCAAGATCTTGCTGCCCGTGTAGCGGCACAAAGAAAAACAGACACCATGTATTTAATACTCCACTGCAGAAGACAGAGCTGTGACGAATTTCCATAAGTAATCTTTGTGAGTGGTTAATCGGGAACATGTTTTGTTGGCGGTCAATAAATTTTGAGAAAGTCTGGGTCATTTTACTTCTTGTAGAATAATAATTTTAATATAGTTCATTGATTAAGAAGCGGTGGTAAGATGGGCATGTTTTCTTTATTCGACTTTTATATCAGATACCTCAATGAAAATCAACAGCCCTTGAGAGTAGAGTAGGCCGACGTACTTGAGAGTCAGCTTTTAGCATTTCTTTTGTAAATCTATTGAATTTTAAGGTCCAATTAAGAAATGGAAAATATTACATTCACGTGTTATTCATTTCCAAGACAATTAGGAACAAAAATAAAGTGAAGGGGCTATACAAGGGAGCAGCCAAGGTCCCTTGAGCTCGTGAATCTAACTCAAACCGACAGTGTTCATGTTATTGTTTTATATATATGAGACCGTTTAGATTAAACCATGTATTAAACAAATCTTGTTTCAACATCGTATAGTACAAAGAAAGGGAAAATAAATTAACACTGAGTCTTACGTTTCTAATAAATGAAGAACAACCGGAAGTTAAACATGACCAGCAAGGTGATATTGATGCAGTTATGGAGAAGCAACAATTTCCGATATCATTCTGTATGTAATCGAACTTTCTCAAAGAGCCACTGTTCAATTAATGAATATTTACTGTTATTGGGCGATCTCCAAAATTTCCAAAAGAAATCGGTAGTTTTGCTTGTATAACTTGTCTCTAGCTGTGAGGACACCGGATTGTAGATGGACTCATGAATTTGTTAGTCGTTAATTACACTGACAACTAATTAGAATTTACATCACATCGTAGAGAGGGAAGGGCCTTCGTTTCGAAAGCAGTTCATGCCATTTTTTTCCCTTCCCGTTTCTTATTGTGACTGTGTATGTTAATGACTTGGCAGGAAAATGGAGCTGCTTTTCTTAATTCTTTATAATAGTTAGATTTTTCTTTCTATGTACGAGTTCAAACTTCATTGCGAAGACAATTTTTTCCTTTCAACACTTGAATACACGAGAATAAATAAAATATGTACCAGTAATTGTCTGGTAATGATTATATAAATTGTACATACATATAGGCGCATGAGTGGCTGTGAGGTAAGTAGCTTGCTTACCAACCACATGGCTCTGCGTTCAGTCCCACTGCGTGGCACCTTGGGCAAGTGTCTTCTACTATAGCCTCGGGTCGACCAAAGCCTTGTGAGTGGATTTGGTAGACGGAAAATGAAAGAAGCCTGTCGTATATATATATATATGCATATATATATATATATATATATATATATATTATAAGGTTTTTAAACTTTTAAATTTTCATATTCAAAAGAGACAGAGACTTCAAATTCGATATATCTTATGCTATATTGGTAACGGTTGCTACATCCTCTGGGAAAATTATTACTATATATATATATATATATATATATATATATATATATATATATATGTGTGTGTGTGTGTGTGTGTGTGTGTGTGTGTGTTTGTGTGTGGGTGTGTGGGTGTGGGTGTGTGTGTGTGGGTGTGTGTGTGTGTGTGTGTGTGTGTGTGTGTGTGAGTGTGTTTGTCCCCACAACATCGCTTGACAACTGATGTTGGTGTGTTTACGTCCCCGTAACTTAGCGGTTCGGCAAAAGGAAGCCGATAGAATAAGTACTAGGCTTACAAAGAATAAGTCCTGGGGTCGATTTGCTCGACTAAAAGCAGTGCTTCAGCATGGCCGCAGTCAAATGACTGAAACAAGTAAAAGAGTAAAAGAGAGAGTATATTATCTCTGCAGATATTGGTATTGCTTCTAGAGAAATGTCACAAAGACATGCACAACCGAGGTATAGTGAATTCTAGTCGAAGCAACTTCGCACTTTCTCATCCCGATTAAACTGCTTTATGAAACACCCAGAACTGTAGGCCTTCTGTAACACAAGAAACTCACAGTTCTCAAATAAACTAAAATTTAATAACTTCAGTGTTTATCCAAATCCAATATACGGATAGCTTGATGAGGAACGTAGAAACTATGCAAACTCAAAGTAAAGCAATTATACACCAAATATATTACCGTGTAAGTTAAACTTCATTTAATCCTTTAATAAAGTTTCAGTAAAACGATTTCTACACCCGCACGTATAGATATATGTATGATTAAGGAATCTGTATTTCTAGCATTGTCCAGTTAATAGATTTATCAACATATAAAACTGATTTATCACTTTATAGCTGCGGTGGAATCCTTCATCAATCATACAGATCTGTTGAAGTTGCCAACAAGAAGAGACAACAGGGATATCTAAGTGAATTTATAAATTGAATAGTAATATCCATCAAATTCCACTGAATGTAGAGAGTGATGTGGTGGATTCACCTGAAATGTTTGAAGGCGAGCATTTTCCGTTCCCTTCTGGCCAAACTCTCAACACCTTATTTCAGTATTTCTTGAGGAGAAGAGGAATGTAGTGGAGATGCTGATAAGACAGTAATCGCTTGATTTCGTTCCTGAGGTTTAATTTATGGATTAAATAGTAACGTTTGGAAACTATGTCCAGGCATGCTTATTTATATATGACTTAATCTCATCGGTTTCTTTTGTCTGTTTGTTTGTTTTTTGCGTATATTATATTGGTTTGTTGTGTTATTGTAACGATAATGATGGTCGGTCTCATATAACTATTTAATCCTGCAATTAAAGTTGCCTGGCCCTGAGATGGTGCGTTGTTTATAGTGTTTTTGTTATTGTCGTTGCTGATGTTGGTGGTGATAGATAGACAGACAGACAGGCAGGAATACAGAGAGAGAGAGAAAAATACAGACAGGTAGTTAGATAGATAGATAGATAGATAGATAGATAGATAGATAGATAGATAGATAGATAGATAGCCATGTGATGGACAATTTTGAATTATAGTAGCAGAGATATTTTAAAATAAAGAGGTTTCCTCTTTCTACAATATTACGCCAAAGTATATATAATGCACATATGCATCATGATGGGTATATACAAATACATGCATACACACATTTTCACTTCTCTATGGCAATGCTAGGGTTTATAGTTATCTGCTATATACTCGGTGCTGCTGTCACTAACAAAACATCACATGTTTTCGTCATCCACTGCGCAACCGTTCACCCATTTGTTCTTCAGAATGTCTTCCAGAATTTAAGAATGTTTTGCCCCCAAATGGATTGATTATACGTAGCATATGGAATTATGTAGCTACTCTTTTTTTCTCCATGGTTAAAAATCACATTATAACCAAGCATGCTTGTAAATATCGTACAGTCCCGATGGTAACCGATATAAATCCTAAAGTTTATTTTCTATTCTTCAGATGCAGAAATTACTTCACTCAACTATGCATGTCATCGTTCGATGGTATTTTCTTTTTTTAACGAAATTCTTGTAAAAGAAAAAAATGCTTGAATGATTTTGTTTGTGTGTATTCCTGTATTGTGTATGATAACATTCATATATTTATTTACTAATTTGTACATGCCCAAATTCTGCCGAGGTCGACTTCCCCCTTCCATTCTTTCGCGGTCGATAAAATAAATACCAGTTGAGTTCAGGGGTCGATGTAATCAACTAGCCTCCTCTTCTGAGCTTGTTGACTTCGTAACAAAATGTGAAACCAATACTTAATAGTCAGAATATGAAAACAGATAAATTTAGACACATTTCACTTGATTAATTTGTAATACAATAAACAGAAACGTTACATCATTCGAAATGGAACCGCTTTTACCAACATTATCGTGTTTCAGCATGTAAGATGTGGCCATGCTGTAACACCACTGTTATAAAATATAACTTTACACAATATTTTCATCAAATTGAGAAAAAGTTAACAAAGCTGATACACAAGATTATTTTTCCCCACGAAGCAAAGATGGTTATTTGTCCTCTAATTAGGGATTATCAAAACCAGAAACTGTTCGGATTGATTCTTTATTATTTTTACTTTATTTTGTATTATTTTGCTTTTGCTGTCTACGGAGAGATGAAGCGTGTGGTGAAAACGCTGCAATTGTTTATATATATATATATATATATATATATATATATATATATATCCCTGAAGAGAAGATTACATCTTTATCAACATCACTTATTCCTTTGGAAGAAAAAACCATTTGTAATCTTCGAAACATATGTCGGAAATAAACGAATTCATTTAACATATGCGTATTACTCCATTTATTAAATTTTATATCTACATATATATATTTGACTTGAATTGAACCGATTTCAGCTCATGAGTCCTCGCCATGCTGGGGCACTGCCATTTACCATTGCTACATAACGTTTCCTTCATTTTGGAACTTGACATTTGGTGCATCAGGGAGTTTAAGGCCGCTGCCTTCATTTGCACTTTTTGTTGTGAAGTTGGTTCATCTGGGACTCTTGAGGTTAAGAGATCAAGTTTCGTCTTGAGGGAGGGTGCTAAAGAACTGTGATCCTTTAAATTCCAGGTTGTTGCAATATCTTGTCCAAATTTTATGGCAAATTTGGAACCATTGGCACTATGCAATGGCGCGTTGTTTTAGCATATATATATATATATATATATATATATATATATATATATATATATATAGAGAGAGAGAGAGAGAGAGAGAGAGAGAGAGAGAGAGAGAGAGAGAGAGACATTCTTATAGATACAAAGTGCTAAGATATTCTACATAAATATGTCGTATAACTGCATCACGATTATTCTGGTACAAATTTATTTTTATATTTTCAACATCTTATGAACGTATCAACACAACGATACTACAAATAAACTCCATAGGTCTGTTATGATCAAAGAATGTTTATACCACTCTGGGCTGCTTATATATTTAAATATATTGAAATCTAACACAAATACATACATGTAACAATATTTATATTTCATGTGTTTTATTTTTCTGTTTTCCTTTGAATTATTTTTTTAAATAAAAATTATTTAGATTAGTTATTTTCCTTCTATTGAGACAGATTGATAATTTTATAAGCTTTTACTTTTTTCATTAGTCGCTCTTCTTTTTCTTCTTCTTTTTCTTCTTCTTCTTCTTCTTCTTCTTCTTCTTCTTCTTCTTCTTCTTCTTCTTCTTCTTCTTCTCCTCCTTCCTCTTCTTCTCTTTCTTCTTCTCCGCCTTCATTTCACCTTCTTATTTTCTCTTCTTTCTCATCCTCCTCTTTTTTTTCTTCTTCATCGCTATCATCATCATCATCATCATCATCACCATCATCTTCTTCTACTTCCTCTTCTTCTTCTTCTTCTTCTTCTTCTTATTATTATTATTATTATTATTATTATTATTAATTTCACTGTCTCCTTTCACCTCCTACTTCTTATTTTTCTCTTCTTTGTTTCTGTCCTTGCTATCATCAGCATCATCATCATCATCATCATCATTATCATCCTTTTCTCTTCCTCTTCCTCCACTGAACCCCCTTCTCCTCCTCCTCGTCCTCATCGTCGTCATCCTCATTATTATCGCACTCAAACTATTGCATGCTCATTTAGTCAGAAACAGTTCTATCTTGAAGTTAAGTCATAAACAAGTCTGTAAACATGGACTAGCAAATTTTCGCAGATCAACAAAGCTTTTCTCAATTCCAATATAGTTCAGTCACTTAGGGACCAACTGTCGCGTTGTGCTAAACGTACCAATTGCCAGAGGAACAGCATCCACCTTTCTGGACTTTAATCTCGTCATCTCTCTAGTTACATCCTAATATTTCTTAATTTTCTCATTATATCCATTCAACTATCGCACAGGATTGTAAAGTCAACGATTTTACATTGTTTCTTCTTTCAGTCTTCTCTGATCGTAATTAGTTTCTTCAATTCAATAGTATGTTCAATCTCTATGGAGAAATCCCATAAAATCTCATAATTATTATTCACCTCGACTGTTTCACACTCGCGTCCATATCACTTTTCGGTTGATTCAGACTGAGAAACCAAAGCGAAATTATTATTTCTTTCTAAGATGAGAACAAGACCTGAAATTTGGGAGCGGAATGTACTCGATACATCGACCTCAGTAACTGCGGAGTACTTGTTTTATCGTCTTCTAAATAATGAAAAGCAATGTCGGCTTTGGCCGTATTGGAACTCAGAACGTAAAGACAGACCAAATGCTCTTGTGTATTCTGTCCGACACGCTGAACAATATGTCGTTTGCCGTTACGTTCTGAGTTCAAATTGCGCCGGGGCTCACTTTACTTTTCATCCTTTAGAGGCTGATAAAATAAGTACCAGGTGAGCAATTCTGATGATATACTTGATATACACCTCCCCTTCAAATACTGGCGTTATGTCAACATTTCAAACCCGTATTATTAATCGATAATGAGTTATTCATGTATGTTTTCAAATTGTTCTTCGAAGCTTTAGATTTTAGCAGATGTCCGTTTCACGAAAAATAACTGTGGTGTATTTACATTCACATTACACCATAATAGAGTTTGAGAACAGTCGTTAGTTTTTAAATAATTACATATTTTTCTCTTTACATATTTTGATATTCCTCTTCAAATTTAGCGTGTTGATAGATGACCCGCGCTTTTGAAAGAATAAAATCAAACACAGAAAAGAAGTTTCTAAGCAGAAACAAACACAATCTAGAACGGAGTTTAATGACCACACAAACATGGAAATTATAGAAAACGAAAACAAATAATAACATTTCAGTAAAATACACGTAGCATTAAAAGACGTTTGACAATAACAATACCATATACTTACTTGATCCAAGAAATATGTGATGTATACAAAAATAATCTTATCGTTCCCCAGTTTACACAAAAAAAGTATTCTCTTCACATAAACCACTCCGGGAAAGGATAAATTGATTGGGAGAACTTACTCACGCGTTTATCCCCACAACACAAGGGCAACAGCGTTGCAGAATCTAACACTAAGGGCTTGAGAATAGAGTAAAATAACTGTTTTGCCTAGCCTAAGAGTTTCTCTCTGTTCCTTCCAGGAAACAACTGCAGACAGCTATTGCAGATTGGTTGAGCAAAATCTCTGTTAAAAAGAGCGATAAGTCGAATGGTGCTATATACATCATCTTCAAAACAGAAAACAGGTGAAAGCACAAGCATTACGAATCACACCAGTCTCTACACTATTTCCACAAAGTTTGCAGAGACGAAACAGAAAGGTCAGTATCATGAGCATCGGTTACTGATCAATCTCATGATACATTCCGGGAAGGTAGTTAGTGCTGATGGTACATTTGGCTATATTAGTTCCGACGAACATCACATGGTGACGCAAATCTGTATGTCTCTGTAACATTCCAAAACAATTTCAGAGTTAAGTAAAACTTGAAATCGGAGCGTCTTGGACAGAAAGTCCAGTTTTTATATTAGTGGCCGTAAAAGCTGTTTAAGTTTTGCGCAGAAGCTTGAGAAGAAGAAAGCAACACCAGCTGCAAATCACGAAGCTGCTGCTGTTGCTAAGAGGGATGGGGATACTTGTGTATCACGACCATAAGTCCTTGGGTTCAATTCTCGGACCGTTCTGCTGTTGAACACGGTACTTCATTTCATTTTACTCTGCTTTATTTCAGTTGAAATTGAGGAACAATCGACCACTAGAGTAGCTTTCCATCCTTGCTGCTGTCAAAACATTGATGTTCCCGGGAGACAAGTTTGCATAGGGCTGCGAAGGCGTCTAGGTCTTTTCGTGACTATTAGACACCGAAGCTTCTAATGGAAGCAGGCCACTAACTACAATGTCATACACTCATTCGAGTGACCACTGTGTGCGTGCTTGTGTGTGAAGAGATTAAGAGAGAGAGAGAGAGAGGGAGAGAGGGGGGACACGGGGCACTCCTACGCTAGGGTATACTCGACCAGCACTGAAACACAAACACACACACGTAAACATACACACACACATAAGCACATATGTGTATATTGACTCCATCTCAATTTTCTTCTCCTCCTCTCCTCTGCCTTCTCTTAGAGACTATTCATGCATTCTTCAGCTTTGTCGCTCTCTTTATCTCTTCCTGTCCAGAAGTGAGTTGAAATTACAATTACAAAAAAAAAAAAAGAAAAGAAACAATACTTACTGGCACTGCTAAGGTTATAGGCATCAGAAGTATCGATTATATCAACAGTTTCTTGAATTATCATATGATTGGCTTTCACGTTGGTTCGCATGGCATAGCGAATAGCTGTGGTCAGTGTATCGGTGTCGAATATACCACCTGTATAACAGAAGGGAGTTTAATATTAGGTTTGAAAGATGACCTAAAATTAAAAGTATATGAACAGAAAAGGATTTAGAAGAGGAGAGAATATAACAGGCATATTTTGAAATAATTTTTTTTTTTTGAAGAGCGATATTCGGAATATAGAGAATTTAAAATGGTAAACATAAAGCTGCAGACCAACTGCATTGGCAAAACACAATATTTATGCACATATTCAACCTACAGAAAATAGTACGACAAAGCAGTGCAAATATATTTCATCGATTGCCTAAGACTTTCTTTACACTCCGTACAGTTAATAGCTTTAATAGTTCAATGAAAATGTATTATCTTGGGAGACGGGACTGTACATCAAGGGACACAACTCCATTTCATCTTTCCCACTTTTCTATTTTCTTCCTTGTCCATTCCTTGATATTGCACTCCATTAACTCTTACGTGGTCTTTTAACAGGATTTTGTCCAAACATGGCTATATTCAGCAGTTGTGGAGTGTACAGCGTCGTGGTTACATAGCCAAACATCTGAATTTTTCTTCTTTTACGAAACAGAAGAGATTTGTTGTTCGTACCAACAATTTCTTTTCTGTATATGAAAGGCGAAATAACTTTCTATAAGATTTCATTCCGCATGGAAGAATTTCCCTTCCATTTAACATCAAACATCCATAGTTATCACCCATGAAGGGCAATCGAACGATTGCTATGATTACTGCATTTTTTCTTTTTTGTTTGTTTATTTATTTTTTTTTTGTCTTTTTTTTATAACTTCCAACAAGGTCTAATTTTGCTAAAACTACCATAGCTGCTTCAATGCGATGCTTTTCCTCTTACTTTGATCTCGCATCTTTTGTTGTTCTTATCAAATATTTAAATTCCTCAACAAGCTTTTGTGTCTGCCCTGCTATTCTAATTGAATTAATGATCACCTTTTTTCCTTTTACTCATTAGCATTACTTTGCATATTTTTTTTACATTTATTACCATTCCATATCTTCCTGAAGTTTCACCAAGACGTGTTGTTTCCTTTCTAAGTTTTTCTTCATTAAGTCCTATTAAATCAATTATCGACAACTGAGGAAAATTCTATTATCCCGTACTTAATAAGTCTGCTTTCCTTTAATGATAACGATAATATTAACAATTGCTTATAATTAAGGAAATAGGGCAATAGCTTGGGGAGGCTGCAAGCTAGTCGATACCATCACCTTAACGTTTGACTGGCACTTCATCCTATCGTCCCTGAAAGGATGAAACGTAAATTTAGCCATAGTGGGATCTGAACTCAGCTCATAAAGACTGGAACAAATAGCAATTATATCAATAATGCTTTCAACTATAGGCCCAAGGTCTGGAAATTTTAACGATTATATTCTACGATACGCACAAAGCCTGAAATTTGTGGGGAAGGGTGATAGTTGGTTATGTCAATTGGTACTTGTTTCATAGACCCAGAAAGGATGAACATTAAAGTTCGAGCTTGGTGGCGTTTGAACTCAGAACGTAAAGACTGACGAAATTTCGCTAAGCGTTTTGTCCGGCGTGCCAACGATCCTGCTAGCTCACCGCCTTAAAGATTATGTTAATAGTAACGTCTAAGAAGCAAAAAAGATTACCCGGTGGGTGGGAGTATGAGGTTGAAATAAACAGCAGTCTCGTGTAGATCAGTTGGAACAATAACAACTCTCATATCTTTGGTGCTTTACTCATTGTAGAAGTCAATGATAACACAGGCAAAATACCAGAGTCGTGAGAGGGTTATTTTCATTCCAACTAATCCAATCCATAGTACTGGAGAGGTGCTTATTTTACTGACCTCCCTCACCTGGCGACATTGGAACACGGCACAAAACGGGGCGTGACTAAATATCGCAAATCATTTTGTATTTTGTTTTTGTGGTGTGTTTTACTTCAACAATGAAATTCAGTACAAATTCGACACAAATCTGAGTGCTCTAAGGGTTTCTTAAGTTGACCACAAATATACAATATTGAAAAATCTGCATTACAAGATCTAGTTTTCTTCTTTTTTGCTTAGTATTATCAGTTGCCAGTCACTGAACTTCTTTTACAAACCTCAAGATCTACATAGGGATAGTGCTAACTTATTGGGCTATACTTCTATTATGCTTACGTTAACCGAGTGGGAATCTTAGAAAGGTTAAGTGGATTAATTACACAATGTAAACCACTTAACACTCTATAGTAAGTCTTAGATACGCACTATTTTTCCTCTAGCTACTTCCTCCCTTCTAAATACGATAACCTACTTTCCCTGGTGTAGCATTCTTATCGTGTCTCTCCTCCCAAAATCCACAATAAACATTTTACAATAAACACTTGTCGGTCCTAGGAACGCAAGCCCCTGAAACTTGGAGTTCAAGCTGAAGAACGGTACCGATATTCTTCTGATTAATGAATATTATGGAGAAAAAAAACAGTTAGCGACCGTGCATACATACACGCACACAAGCGCGCACATACACAAACACGTACACATACAGATCTCATTTGAGACAAACAAAGAAAAGACAGATGCCGTCAAGTGAGCCGAACTACTCATCCATTTCTTAACGAGGTTTCGCGTTACTGGTTACAAAAAATCGGTTTTACTATTTCCGTCAGTGAAAATTGTTTTTGGCAGTGTTTCATTTGATAATCGAATAGAATTATCTCCCCTCGTATCGCACGCCATTACAGCAATATTTGTTACTAGAGGCTGTCTAACTACCGTTAAATAACATCCAGTAATACAGCAATTCTTCTTTGCTGATTTCTAGAAGAATCCATTGAATTATGAATAGTAATTAGCTATAAAGTAAATTATTTAAAAATTTACTGTTCTGCGAT
>NC_142928.1:16846859-16851859 GCF_046866305.1 Octopus bimaculoides
GTGTGTGTGTGGTGTAGTATTCAATCATCACAACTGCTATTTCGTTTCGGAAGCCAATACAATTAAATATCAAACGGAACAATTTACCTAACAGTAAATTTGTTACTTCTTGTAGGGTGTCCACGCTGCTGTAAGCGCAAACACCATTTTGACGTGTCCTCTACTTAAGATGTTACATGTCACACACGACTATTCTTCGTTTAAGCGTAAAAATATAAGAGCGAATTCGACTTTTAAGGATTCACCTTAATATTCACTCCTTTTCCTCTCAAACGTAATATTTATACATATGATATAATCAAATTTTACATTTTGCACGAAGTTAGAAATTTCTGTGAGAAAGTGTGAAATCGTTTGTATGAAAACTATTAGCTTCCCTTGTGTATCTTGTATTTGTAGACCCTTGAGAGATAAAAGTAGAAATTCAACAAGATTGAATTTTAAATCAGAACATGAATAATGCATTATACACCGGCCCTCGATCTGAATGATTATGTTGACTCAGTAAATTATTTACAAAGTTCATTAGAATTCCGCAATGCAGGATTTGGATGAGATTTGTTATTGATTCATTGGACTTCGTATGTTACTGGTACATTATAATTGTTCCTGGATGTTAAAAGGCTTTTATCGACCTTGAATATAACAAGGGCGGATGTAACTAAATACTAGAATTAAATTGATATTCACCCTCAAATAGTATTACACTGAAATACCAGTGCAGTGTGTATAACATTTATAATGTATATATATACAGACAGACATGGACAAGTAAAATTTTATCTCGGAGAATTTTCTCTCTTCCCAAAGGAACCTATTTATTGAATATAAAAAGCATACGGGAATTTATTTTTTTTTATATTTTTTTTTTATAGTTTCAGCTTAAAGCTGCGGCCATGCTGATGCACCACCGTGTTGCTACACTGTTATTACAGGGAGCCTCTTACAATATGTGGCACTTGGTGAAGAATGGAGTTTGATTCAGCAACCCTCATTTGCACCTCCTGCCGCGAGGTAGGTTCATCTGGGACTCTCGATAGGAAGAGGTCCAGCTTTGATTTAAAAACTCCTACACCTACTGTGTGCAGATTCCTCGGGCTCTTTCGGAGAATATTAAAAAGCTGTGGGTCCCTGAATCCCAAGCTGTTGCAGTAACTGCTCCTGAAGCGCGATGGCATTGCTGGGATCGTTGGCACTATGCAGTGTCGTCCCGTTCTGGCATTGGTGTAGCTTTCAATGCCAAAATTTGGCACGATTCCTTCCAGGATCTTCCAGATGTATATTACTGCATACCTCTCCCGCCTTCTCTCCAGGGAGTAGAGTCTTAGCTGTTTCAGCCTTTCCCAGTAGCTGAGCAGTTGCAAAGAGACAATCTTCTTTGTGAATCTCCTCTGGATTGCTTCAAGGTCTGCTGTTAATTTCAGACTGGTGGGTGACCACAGCTGTGAGCAGTAATCCAGGCGGCTGAGCAAGAATGTCCTCCAGAGGATCATCATGGTTTCCTTATCTCTGGTTCTGAATGTTCTCAGGATCCATCCAGCCAATCGTCTGCACTTTGTTGCCATCCTGATAATGTGCACTTGGAAAGAGGTATCATCACTCATGTCGATACCCAGGTCTCTCACTGATTTAGGCTCTGGGATTGAAATTCCCTGCGGACCAGTGTACTCTGTAAGTTTCATATTCAGTTTTGGACGTTGGTAGCGCAGGGCTTGGAATTTTTCAGCATTAAACTGCATATTATTGTCCTCAGCCCATCTGCAAACTGAGTCCAATTCCTGCTGTAGGTGTGCAACATCACTGGAGTTCTGTATTTTCTGCGAGAATTTTGTATCGTCTGCGTAGCTTGCAAGACTGGCTATCCGGGCACTTGAAGGCATATCTGAGAGAGCGAATATAAAAAGCAATGGTCCCAAGACAGTGCCCTGTGGAACACCGCTCATTATTTGTGTTTTCATAGAAGTGGCTCCATTAGCCACTACTGCCTGACTTCTATCTTTCAGAAAGCCATGTAACCACTCTCCAAGTTTTCCAGCTATGCCAAGATCACGCAGTTTGTGGCATATCACACCATGATTCACTTTGTCAAAAGCTTTTGCAAAATCAAGGTATATTACGTCCACATTTGAGTTGTTGAGTAACTGCCTCAACACCCAGTCGTAATGTTGTAAAAGCTGGGTCAGGCAGCTCCTACCTAGTCGAAAGCCATGTTGGGTATCACTCAGCAATTTATTTTCTTCAAGGAATGCGATTAGTTTTCCTCTGACTATCCTTTCCATGACTTTGCTGATGTGTGAAGTCAGAGAGATAGGCCTATAGTTTTTGGCATCTTCTCTGCTTCCCCCTTTATGGATTGGGCATATTATTCCCTCCTTCAGCCTGCTTGGCAGTCTTCCGTTTGCGAGAAAGCTCTGGAAGAGGATCTAAAGGGGTTTTGCCAGGGCATGCTTACACGATTTGAGGAGGATTTTTGTTCAGAATGCCGGTAGATCGACAAACCACCACCCTATATATTAAGTAATGTTCATATATCTGACTAGATTCAAAATGAGATTTTATGAGAGGTATAAATTTTTCAGTCGACTATACAATGTTGTTGTTTAGCTCAAGTTTAAACGTCGTTGAGAAAACCTATAATTAAGAATATTTACATTTGTCTTTTGCTTGTTTTGTGGCTAAGGAAACGGTTGGCCAAAACGTCCGTTCGATTTTTGATGACACTGAAGTTCAAATAGTCTTATAAGCAACTAACTTCAGTCTGTCCTTTGTGCATGCGCTCTCGTTAAATACTTGAAACTTGAAATCAGTTCGACGCGAACTTGCAATGCGACAGGATGTACTTTGTGTGCGTGGGATCATTCTGAAAATGAAGAGCTAAAACGAACATTGTCGACACTTCATGTTTTTTAACTTTAAAATAAGGCAAGAAGGCAGCGAAAACTTGCAGTATGTTATCCGCTGTATCCGGAGAGGATGCTATTACGGAACGTATGTACCACAAGTTGCTTCCAAGATTTCGACCACGAAAGCTTTTGGTTCAAGATACACCTCGCTCCACCCGGCCAACTGAGATTAACAGAAATAGAACTTCCCTACCCCACCACGCACCACCGCTGTTATACGACCGACCAGGATGATTGCAGATACTCTCCAAATATCTAAATCGAGTGCCGAAAATGATGTGCATTAACTTGGTTATTTCTGTAAGCTTTATGTTTACGTCCCACATCGATTGAATGAAACTAACGTCACCCAAAGGATTTCTATTTCAGATTCGCTGCAGAAACAAAGAAAATGATCCATTTGAAGAGACTGTTGACATGGAATGAAAAATGAGATCCTTTATAAAAATGGGAAGTGTAAACGATGGTGAGGGAAGCGCTACAAACAACTTCCAAAGCAGGACATTATGCTTTCAATTTGGACCATCAATTTGGATGTATTCTGTGAAATTAAATGCAGCAACCCATCAGAAGCGTCCAGCATTTGTTAATTATAAGGATATTGTCTATCATCATGACAATACCAAACTGCACACTTCTTTTGCAAATGTGTCAGAAGTTACTGAGGCTTGGCTAGGAAGTTTACTGCGCCCTCAATATTTGCCCGACTTGCTACTTCGAATCTGCACTGGTTTCGATCTCTTCAGAATTCATTGAATTGACGGACCTTCAACTCTGAAGAGGGCGTAAATATTCAACTGGAAGTGATTTTCGCCAGTAAAGCTGGGGAATTCTTTGAGCAAAGAATAATGAATCTGTCCACAGAATGGTCAAGATACTGGAACGAAATGGTAACTATATCATTGGTGGAATAACATCACTTTGTGTTTAATACTTTTGTCGTATATTCGCTTTAAAAAATGAAAGGGACATTTTCGTCAACCCAATAACACTGGGTTATCGAAAGTGTCCTTTATTTATTTAAAAGGGTAAAGTGTATTTTACCGGAGATTTGGCTGTCGTTACAGTGGAGATACAGTATTTGTTGACTTAGCAATCAGCTGAAGATTTTCTACGTCGTCCATTGCTTCTTTTTTATTTGCTAAGGCTTATTTCCACTGACATCGAAAGAAAAATTCCTATGTCAGTGGATTTGAACTTCGAAAAGAAGATTGTATCGAAGTTACTTTGACGCTATAAGAATTCTGTCAAATTGCCATCTTTATATAGCGATTACCATTATTTACATAAAATCTTGACTGTTACAATTCTAGCCATTTATTCTGGAGCAATGCCAGGACATTTATGTATTTTGTTTTTATTGATATTCTGCTATGAATCACCGCAGATGTTTTCCATTTGTGTTTCGATACTTGGCTGTTCTTTTGTCTTTTAACTTTATTAGTACTGGACTTCTTTTTCTGTTTCTTGTTCATGATAAGCCATAAGAAATAGAAAGACAGGTAAGATGCGAGTTTTTTATTGTTTGGTTTACCTTCTTTATCTTAGTTGATTCATCTGGAAGAAATAATGTTGCTTCTCTATTTTACCTAATGCTGCATAGAAATAAATAACTTAATCATGGAGAGCAACTGCAGAAAGCGATCTTTCGAAAGTGGGAACTCTGTCAAAACATCCACACTATTTAATGTTGAAAAATTCGTTTTACTGTCTCCCTTACTATGCATCACAGAAGCATGATATTGCGGTAACGCATAACAGGAAATTTAACAGCATCCGGAACAAACTGTAACAGGAAATTTCTCAAGGTTATGTAGCAAGATAAAGATGGCTTCTTCTGAACTAGAGTGATGAGTACCAATATTCTACTTCGTGAAGTCTTGGCCAGATACTCAAAGATATGCTGAATGAAGGCAAACAACAACTGGATAGTTCTCGATTAAATACAATGCTGCGTATACGCACAGAGAGAGAGAGAAAGAGATGAACAAATAGATAGATAGATAGATAGATAGATAGATAGATAGATAGATAGATAGATAGATAGATAGATAGATAGATATAGAGAAAGGGGTATATAAAGAGAGAAAGTGATAA
>NC_142928.1:16856859-16876859 GCF_046866305.1 Octopus bimaculoides
TTGTTATTGAATAACGTGTAATTGCCTAGAAAATTTGGTGCCGCATCTTTAACGAATGAGAAGAAACATGGACAAGAAACCATTTATTAAATTAGTTCTATGATATTTATTAATGCTAATATTTTTATTATTGGCAGAATTGATAGACGGTAAGACCAAATGCGTAAGTATATTTATTTACATATATTTATGTCCCGACCACAATGGAGGGAGGCAACTTACAGACAGTTTGGGATCATTAAAATACGAGTTACGCATGTTAGGATATGAATAAATTGATTACACCCACCCCCATATCTGAGAAACTTTATATTAGAAATCACGATAACATGTAATAGAAGGTACTTGACTTTCGTATATCAGGGTAAAACAGACTTCTACATGAGATGCCCCAAAATACCGTCTGTGGTGGTCTCCCAATTCAGAAATCATTTCTTGTTATTTTATTGTTCTATATTATTACTATTATTACATGTTTTTATCTATTTTGTTTATTGTTATTGTTGATCTTGGACAAAGTCACTAAATATTTTCAAAGTAACGCTGGTTCCAAATTCAGTAATGATTGAAAAAATCTCTCCGCTCTCATACCTTTAAAATATGTAGCCTTCAATAAATTCAAATTATAATGAGTTGTTGGCTATGCTTGTAGTGAGATTAGTAGATCCACTAAATATGGCATTATAATTGGACTAAAACATCGTTAAATTAAGCTAGAAGTACATTTGACCTTTTCGAAGTACATCCGTTCAAAATTAGTTTTCTTGAAAATAAAATGCTAGCTATTGAAAGTTTAAGAATAAATAATGACGGGCTAAATACAAGAACATAGACTTCCGCAGTAGCAACATATCACCAGTAGTAAGGTAATAATTTTCAGAAAACGTGTCTAAAATGCGATTACGAGACGAAAGTGGAAACATTTCAGAGACTCAAATAATATACTCGCGATGTAAATGTTTCTTTTTCCTTCTGTGTTTGTTTTTTTTTCTTTTCTGTTTGGTATAAACACAATGATATTAATATTGGCATCGATTTTTGACGCAAGGCCGGCATTGTGGAGTAGGGTGCAATTCGTTTACATTGGCCCCAATTCTCAACTGCTACTACTTATTTTATCGACCCCTCGAATGGATGAAAGGCAACGTCGATTTCGACGGCATTTGAACTCAAAACGTAAAGTCAGAAGAAATTATGCTAAGCAGTTTCTTTCCGCCTCGGTAACGGTGTTTCCTGTTCATCGCCTTCAATGAGATTAATATTAAAAAGATAACAAGGGCGGTAAGCTGGCAGAATCATTAGCACGCTGGGCACAATGCTTAGTGGCATTTCGTCCGCCTTTACTTTCTGTGTTCAAATCCTGCCGATGTTGACTTTGCTTTCCATCCTCTCGGAGTACCAGTGAAGTATTGGGGTTTGGTGTAACCGACTTAACTCCTCCCCAGAAATGTCAGGCTTTGTGCAGTAGTAGAAAGGATTATTACTAAGATGGCATTTACGAGACTAAGTCCAGTTAATTATAAGGCATCCCAACTGATTTAGCTTCAGCATCCCAACTGATTTAGCGACAGACTGCCAGCTGGTGAGATCGGTAGTGCGTCGGATAACAGGTCCGATTCTCTGCAGACTGTGTTCAAATTCCACTAAGGTGAACTCTTCCTTTCATTCTCACTGGGATTAATTTGTCTGTATGAGTCCCATTTTTTTGTCGGATTAAATTAGCTGTAATTAGACCTGAAGAGGGATGAAATTTTCCCAAATCACGCCGTGCGCAAGGACGGTGCCCTTATGACTCCCTCAGAGATTCGAGGGCACAAGGTCAAGCGAGGAAGACATATTAAAATGTAGTATTAAGTACATTGTGATATTTCTTCAAGCGCTTTACGTTCTGAGTTCAATATCTGAACGGGTTAATTTTGACTTTCATCCTTCCGGGCAAGATAAAATATAATATCGTCCAGGAACGGGGGTCGACAGAGCCGTCTAAACTGCTCACCTCAATATGCTGGCCTTATGTCAATATCGGAAAACATTATTTTGTGTGTCATTAACTGCCTGAACAGTATTTTATTTGCCAATCATTTGTGATATTACTCAGTGTTTCATGAATATCTCTCTGCTCAATTTCAAAATATTTCATCCATGAATTTCGTATTACCAGCATTCTACTTATGCATGATTGTGCTAATATTTTTCTCCGCTTTTATTTCCAGATTGATATTGAGAACAAATAACTAACAGGTTGTGACACACTGTACCAATTCTGAAGCGTATAAGTGCTTTTTTTTTATATTGTTTTGTTGTTCTGTATTTATTATTTATTCGATATATGCGCAAGGATGTTTTGCGAGACAGATGGTAAACACCAGCTCTCTTAGAAAACATTTTATATTTTCCATTCTCCATTCTCCATTCTTTTGTATTATTCATTTTCCAGAATATTATTCTACAGACAAATATTTGGGATTCAAACCAGTATTCAATATTCAACATTGTTTCATAATTGCGGTCTTGTGCCCACTTTAGCGACATATTCAGAAATAATAGGTGACCAGACGTAAATGGTATTCATCTGTCTTTTGAGAGAAATGTCTCCAAGTACTTCAGTTGAGGGAACAAATGACTTTTCAGGATATAAATACTGCTTAGAAAAATTGTGGTCGTATTCGTTTATAAATAACCACATATATGCTTGTATACAATGTGATGGAAATACAAAAGAAACGTAATTCTGTAGAGTATGTGGTGTTTGTGTATGCATATCTAAGCAAGTCGATTATATATTTGTGTGCGCATGCGTGTATGTGTGTGTGTGTGTGTGTGTGTGTGAGTCTGTGTAGTGAGGGTGTATATACGTAAGCCTGTATAAATGTGACTGGTTCTCTGTTCAAATCGAGATAAAATCTCTGTCATTATGATGAATCGATGTAATATTGAAGGTTTTACGATATGCAAATTGCTATATATGTAGGCGTATGATAGGTAGCTTTTCATATCATATACGTGTATTACACCCATACGTATACACAAGCGCTCACACATACATAGCCAAACTAAGACATTAATATGTACATATGTATGTATATATGCATACATATATATATATATATATATATATATATATATATATATATATATATATATATATATATATATATATATATATATATATATATATATATTATATATATGTATATATATATATATATATATATATATATATATATATATATATATATATATATATATATCTATATATATACATACATATATACATATATATATATATATATATATATATATATATATATATATATATATATATATATATATATATATATATATATATATATATATATATATATATGTATATATACATATACATATATATACATGATGTGTGCATGTATGTGTATGTATATGTAAGTTATGGATGTGGACATGTTAGCAAATTTCGTGTAACTAACTCCATATATATTGATTCAAAGATAAATGCGCCCCCAAGACATATATCAGAAAGAAATTGTTATTCTCAGCAGCCATGTCACCAGCTGGTAGTGTCATCCATACATTATATCATTATTAATATAGAGTAGAGTAGGAGGGTGAGATCTGTAACTATCGAGGCTGATTCTCTGCTACAGCTCTTGTCTCCCGATTACGTCAAAAGTAGATGTATTATTTTGGTAAGTGCAGTGACTTCTGGGATAGATTGAAATGCGGTGTATATCGATGTACACAAGATATATACACGTCATTGCAAATTAAGTATAACATATAATGTGTTTGTACGCGTAGCTCTAAATGAGTGTACCACTCCGTCTCTGTTGGGAGGTGTATGTGGGTGTGTATGTGTGTGAGAGAGTGAGTGAGTGAGTGGCTTGTGTGGGTAGGTCTAAATGCATACATTTGTATAATCTCACACTATATATATATATATGTGTGTGTGTGTGTGTGTGTGTGTATGTATGTATGTATGTATATATGTATGTACGTATGTATGTATGCATGTATATATATGCAGACATAGAAACAAACATATATATATATATATATATATATATAGTATATATATATATATATATCGTGAAGTATATTTGCAACCTAAATGGGGCGGACTCATAGGGGACGTTGCTACTTTGTTTATAGCCCCAGGAAGACATTTCCTCCAGCTGGCTAACGATACACTGTCTGTGATAATCATGTTAGTATTTTTCTTAAACATAGTTTCTTCATAACTGTTTTAAACAACCTGACCCCGCCCCCTTTGAATTTCACCTACCCGCTAATAAATTGTAGTATTCCCTAGACCATTACTAGCTCACTCTTTTACCTACGGACACTATGGCCCCTCCATGGTAAATTTATATACTTTTAACACATTTTGTCTAGGCCATGTTTGTTTTCTTCCCTTTTCCTTCTTCCTTTGTTTATATTGTATGCTCATGTTTTCTTCTTTTACTCTGATGAAGCTCCGTTGCCTTAATTCGAAAGTCCTATGAATATGTACAACATTATTCTCGTATTTATTCATTGACAGCATTTTGGTAACCGATCAGAAACGGCCGTAAGAGATGTTACTTCACCTATTTTGTTTGGTCATGCTTTGTATTAAAAAAATAAGCTATAAAGTGGTCCAATTGATGTGTTTGTTAATCTGTGGTTTTCTCGAATTTTATAATTATAATTATATATATATATATATATATATATAATTATAATTATATATATATATATATATATATATATATATATATATATATATATATATAGAGAGAGAGAGAGAGAGAGAGAGAGAGAGAGAGAGAGAGAGAGAGAGGTGTGAGAGAGAAATGTTTATGCTTGGTATATGTATACATGTGTGTATATCTTTCTCACTCTCTCTCTCTTCCTCTCTCTGAACGCGCGCGCGTGTATGTGTGTGTGCATATGAGTTCATATGTATGTTGTTTAATTTTATTTCTACATTGCATTCCAATGGTTTCTAAAATGCTTTCTAGATTGGTTTCAAGGTTCCTTCATTCGAAATTAAACAAATTCAATATGGTAGTTTTACATGCATGTGTGTATGCGTGGGATTATTTGGAGTTACATGGGCGGATTTGTCTTCTTTCTTTTATGCATGTATACTCATACATAGAGTTGTTTGTCTGGATATATACATATATACTTGTTTGCTAAACTTTGGGAAAGTTTTGTAGATACTACGCCAGAATACGTACGAGGGTGTGCTGAAAAGTTCCTAGCTTTGAGTACGGAAGATACAGGAGGATCAGTTAATTATGATTTTATTTAATATATCCCCCCCAGCCCCACACACGTATTGCAACAATCCTTCAGTTTTTCTAAGCATTGTAAAAGAACTCGGAAGGCTGGGCTTCCAACCAGGCCTTTCGCGAGACCTTAAAGTCAAGACCTTTTCAGCCCCACCTCATATGTTTTATTCTAAGGTGCTCAATGCACTTTCAAATACAAGCCCTGTAAAAAAAAAAAAAAATCGGAAGGTTGGGCCTCCAAACAGGCCTTTCGTAGTACCCTTATAACCAGGAACCTTTCAACATCCCATCGTATACAGTGGCGGAGTATCCGCAATTACGCACCGGTATTATTCTTTGAATAAATTTGCTTCAGCTTTCGGTCCATTTTCTTCTTGTGTTTCATTTTGTCTCATTTCAGTTATTTATATTCTTTTACCCCCGAAACTTCCTTCAGTTTTTTCTTTATGTTTTATAGTATCTTCATCCAAATTACAACACCCGTTGATTTCATGTGCTATATTTCCTCTTTTTTTTCTGAAATTTGAAACCTAACAATCTCTCTATAATTGAAAGTTCCTTCTTTAGTTTGATTTCCAATTATCTGTTATTTATTTGAAATGTCGAAAGTTCACTCTTTTACTCTTACTTTCTTAATCCTATGAATCTCCTTCATTATTTTGCACGATTGAAACACTTTCTCTTCTTCCTCTCAATACTATATACAAAATTTTCTGTACCCCCACATCTCCCGTTATCTCTCTCTCCTGCTTTCTCGATCTCTTGTCTTCTATTTAACGGTTTAATGTAGCATTCTTTATAATTCTTTTCTTTCTTCTCTTTCACCTTTTTCATTACAGCCAAGGCTTTCTTCTTCCTCACAATCACGAAAGACAAGGAGATAATAAGTCATCAAGAAAGGGACTCCCATCTATCCGCATATAAATGTATACATACATACATACGCTTATACGTACTCACATACATACAGATAGATGTGTGTGCGTACAAACAGGGAGAGGAAGAAACAGAGACACAGAGTGAGAGAGAAAGAATGACAGAGAAAGTGGAGAAGATTGGGAGAGTAAGTTACATGAGGAGGAAAGATTTTTGCTGCATTTAGTTCTACATGTAATTCTCCATGTTCATTTTTCTCTCAAGTTCGTGTAAGAAAGCTAAAATGGTATACGAGCAACGTTGTCAATTAGTGGAGAGAACAGGATGAAATATTTTGCAACAACGATAATGCTGCAGGTTTGTAATTGGCCCTTTTATGGTGTTGTTAGATAAGGCATAAACAACAATGACTATGGCCTTTAACCGTACCTTCCAGGAAGAGGAAGATTCTGCAGTTGGAAGCAATGTATTGAGATACAGAACTATCCTGAAACCAGGAATAAGGTTTGAACGTTTGCAATGGAGAAGATTCCATACCAAAGTCGAAAGCATTGAATTAATATTATTGGCCGTTGGATTGAGGCTACATGTAAGTGGTCAATTTATCATAGGAACAACAATGATAATAATAATAATAATAATAATAATAATAATGTATGTATATATGTATGTTTATATGTATGTATATATGTGTGAGTGATTTCAGGTTTATCTTTGTCCCTCCCACCTTCATTTGGTAATCGGTGTCGGGATGTTTAAATCCCCGTGATTTGGCGGTTTGTTAAAAAATCCACGATATAACAAGTACCATGCATTAAATTATAAGTACTGAGGTCGATTTCTTCGACTTAACACTTAAGGATGCTACACCAGCATGAACGAAAACTATAGACTGCTTCAGATAAAAGATAAAAACAGACAGACTGATAGACACACACACTCACAGAGTTAGTCCAATAGATAGATAGAAAGTCAGACAGACAGGCAGGCAGATAGATAGATAGATAGATAGATAGATAGATAGATAGATAGATAGATAGATAGATAGATCGATAGATACATTTCTTTTATTAGCCACACAGGGCTCAACGAAGATGGGACAAATACAATGTAGAGCTTTTCTTTTTGGGAGGGGGAAGGAAGGAAAAAAAAAAAAAGAAAAAAAAATTGGTGGTGTCGATCAAAAGGGATCGCAGGAAGGGAAAAAGGGGCAGTTCGATCAAAAGGGATCGAAAAAAAAGAAAAGGAAACGCCGATCAATAGGGATCGTGTATCACACAGTAATATTCTCGTGTAAAAAGAGTGGAGGACAGTTTAGGTTTAGCCGTGGAAGGAAAAGCCCACGGAAAAGACCACGGTAACCTTGGTCAATATTCTCATTGAAGAAACTATAACAGTAAGTGACTCTCTTTTGCCATTTTGTTTTATTTTTTTTTTCTTGTTCATAGGGTTATGCTCAAGATGGCTCCGTCGTTCACACGTGCCATCCTTGCTACATTCACCCATCTTTTTTTGAAGCATTCACTAGACAAGACTTCCCTTTCTACTCTCAACTTCCTCTTCAGGTGATACTTGAAGAAGTTGATGAGAGATTGCCCAGAGAGGAAAGTCTTTGTCTCTAGACCTTTCAGACGCGTCCACCATACACATTCTTTCGCCATAGCCACAAGTACGATGAAAATAGCTCTTCCTTCCCGTTTAAAGGAAGGAGGCGCGACAATATTCACGATAGACTCGGCTGATAGACCGACTCGTCCCACACGCGATAGCAGTTGTTCGACGTAAGCCCACAGCTCGGAAATGGTGGGACACTGTACGAGTGCGTGCAGAACGGTTTCGTCGCTCTGCCGGCATCTCGGACAGGTCGGCCCCGTGTTTCTCGAGCCATGCCTGTAGAGCTTATCCCGAACGGGTAGTGCTTCTCGATAGCACTGCCAGGCCAGGGATCTCTGGAAGTTGTCCATAGGTCCCGGCCCGAAGGTCGTCTTAAACAGGCGGGTCAGGTATTCCTCGTCGACGCCCAGGTTCGCCCCGAGATCGTCGTCGTACCTTCCCTCCACTAATCCACTATAGAATGCGTTAGTTGTGATGCAGTCGCTCAAGGTTGACCCGGGTTGTTGGAGTTGCCGAAGAGCAGCGCGACACTCGCGGTGCCATTCGCCCTTCCTCGGCCTCTTCTTGATCCATGACTGCAGTTCGGTCATGGAGACGAGCTGCGGGAAAGCGCGCCGCACAAACGGTGACCACACCTGTTCACCGCTGTCTACGTAGAGCCGGAGATGTCGCAGTCTCAGCGCGTGTCTGCGCATCATCAACCACGGCATGCCCAGTCCTCCTTTTAACGGGTGTTGGCAGCAAACGGATCGCCTAACCATCGGAACGCTTCCTTTCCACAAGAAGCGGAAGAGGATGCGCTCCAGTTTGGTGATGGTAGGGTCGGGACAAGGAACGACGGTCAGGCGGTAGTAGATGATGGACGCGATGTACGTGTTCGCCACCTCCGCCCGACCTTTCAGGGAAAGCTTCCTCTCGGCCCATTGCCGGGCTAGAGTGGCCACCCTTCTCGTTATCTCGTCCCAGTTCTTCTCCGTTTGGAGGTCTGGACCAAACCAGACCCCGAGCATCTCAACCGGACCGTCAGTCCAACGTCCCACGACGGAGGCGCTACTTGACGGCATGGGGTTGCTTCTCCAGGTGCCGAGCCGCAAGCCCACTGACTTATCCCGGTTGATTTTCGCTCCCGTTACCGCTTCGTAGTCTCTCAGTGTCTCGCCGACAAGCTCGATGTGCTTTTGGCTAGACACTATGACGGTGACGTCGTCCGCGTATGCCGACACGCTCGTCCCGCATCCCAACTCTCGCGGGATGCCCCTCAGCGTCGCCAGCTTCCGCAGTAGTGGCTCGAGAGTCAACACGTACAGAAGCGACGAGAGGGGGCATCCCTGACGGACCGAACGTGCAATGCCGAAGGGTCTTGATAGATGCCCATTGACGCGAACTACCGAACGGATGCCTCTGTACAAGGCAGCCATCCAGCCGCGGAAAATGGGACCGAAGCCGGCTGCTATGAGGACAGCCTCCAAGTATTGATGGTCTACCCTATCGAAAGCTTTCGATTGATCTAAATTGATCAGGGCCCCACCCATGCCAGGTTCCTTAACTACCCTCTCTATGATGTAGCGCATCAGATGGAGGTTGTCATGGATGCTCCTGCCCGGCACCGCGCACGTTTGCGCCTTGCCGATCAGTTTCTCGATGACAAGCGCCAACCGCTTGGCTAACACCTTGGCCAAAATTTTCAAGTCTGCATTGAGCAGAGTGATGGGCCTAAAGTTATCTATGACGTCCCCCTTGTTTGGATCTTTCTTCAGCAGCGTTACGGCTCCTCGACTCACAAACCGGGAATGCTCCCGTTTTGCTGCCAGTTGCAGTACACCGCCACCAAGACGTCTCCAAACAAGTCTGGCTTACAGTTGTAAAGCTCGTAGGGCAGACCATCCAAACCCGGAGATTTGTCCCTCGAGCATCCCGCCATCGCGTCCCTCACTTCCGCCGCCGTGATGGCACCTTCGCAGCACTCCGCCTCTCTTGCCGAGAGTCGTGGCAGGCTGTGCAGGTAGGCACTGAAGTCCACCCTGCGTTCTCGCTCGCCATTCGTCCCAAACAGTCGAGCAAAGTGCCGCTGAAAGGCCTCACACATTTTGCTTGGCTCGAGCAGTTCGCGCCCCTGTTCGTCCACCAGAGACCGAATGGTGGCTTTGTTGCCCTGTTGCGCCTCCGCCACCCGGGCCTCTCGTGCGGCTCCAACACCTTCGTTTCTTAGAGCACGCACCCTAGCCCTGACAACGCACCCTTCGTGTTTGGCGTTGAAGTGTTGGTCAAGGGCCAACCTCGCCGCCAAAACGTCGGATGCGATGCCACTTCTAATTGCCTCTTCTAGCTTCTTAACTAGTTCACCCTCTACTCTGTTTCTGTCTATGGCTAGTGCTTTGCTATACCTAACCGCTTCTGCTTTTATTGCTCTCTTGAGGGCAAACCACCATTTGTTATTGATGATGGCTCCTGTCAAAGCCCTCTTTACTAACGTGCTAATCCGGTCTCTGAAAACTGGTCTCGACGGGAAAGACGCGTTTAGTTTCCAGTAACCGGAGCCCTGCCTATGTGTCTTATCTAAGTCTAGCGTACACGTCACAAGTTTGTGATCCGTGTAGCTGACTATGTGAAATTGTGGACACCCTATGCTATCTCTATCTACTCTCCTACACAGTATTCTATCTAGATACGATCTCGACGACCCGATGCGGTTTGTCCATGTCCACATTGGCGCATTCGGATGGTCGAGTCGGTACCTATCAGACAGTTGAAAGCGTCTGAGCAGGTCTTTGAGGCATTTGCATCCCCGTCTATTCCTATCTCTGCCCACATAGTCTAGATGCGTGTCCAAGGTAGCATTCCAACCCCCCACTAAAAGTAAAGGACGAGACGTTCCTAGGAATATTTCTAGACGTCGAAAGAAATCCGGCCTACCTGTTAAAGGTGGTGCGTATACTGATATGAGTCGAAAAGCACACCCATCGCTGCCATCGACATCCAGAACAACCAATCTACCCTCCGGGTCTATGAATACTGTCTTTACTTCGAGATCCAGACACTTGCGAAAGAGTACCGCCGTGCCACTACCGCCCATTCTCGGCAGACAGGGAGAAAAATAAATGTTAAACTGTCTGCCAAACATGGACGATAGGGCCCGCGGATCATGGAGTCTGGTCTCGCTTATGGCTATGATTTCTAGTTTATGTGACTTTATGTCATTTAGGAGGTACCCTTGTTTCCAAGGGGACCCCAAGCCACGCGCATTTACACAACCAATCTTGAGCATCATTTTGATTTGAGTGTTAAAGTTTTATAAAGAGAGTCACTTACCGTTTGAGAGTTTTTGTGTCTCCTCCTTCGGGTTTTCTTCGAGGAGATCACTATATAGTTTTTTCGCCAGGTATTTTTGGCATTTGCCAACTGCCTTTGGAAAAATAGATTTTAGTGTGTGGTGCAGGGTTGGTGTTATGTGTAGTATTTTGATGTGTTCTGGCGGTGTTGTGTATGGGTGGTTGCTGGTTTTTATGTCTTCGTTTGTTATGTAGATAGATAGATAGATGTACAAACAGTCAGACAGACAGAGAAACAGATACATAGAAAGACAGATATGCCTGCGTACATACTTGCTTGGTATCTAGAACTACTTCTAGACACTAATGTATGTAAATCGTCATGCATTTATGTAAATATATTTACATGCTTATGAATAATTCTAGATAGATATATAGACATGCAAACAGTATATTTCAATAAGTGTATTCGTATATATAAAAGTTGTTCACACACCTTTCTGTGTATACCTACATTCATATATACATACATATATATACATATACATATATACATACATACATACATATATATATATATATATATATATATATATATATGTGTGTGTGTGGAACAAAAACGCAATAGAGGGCATTAAAACGTTCGGACAGATAGACGACACAAAGGCAGACAAGAGAAATAACAATTAGAAGGACAGGCAAAAAAAAGACGGGTCATTCTTAGCTTTCTTTCATCAGTCAAGTACCGGACGTCATGGCCATTTCGGACAGTTACACTTGGGATGGTTCGATCTGGTTGTCCCCAAAAACGTCTAAGCTAAGAGCATCAAACTCCTTTGTAAGAAAGCTAGCGAATGTGTACGGCAACAAAGACGAAGAAACAAACGAAAAAAATCGGAGAACATGGTACACAATTACGAATACAACAAGCAATAACAACAGGCATCTTCATATATACACACACACACACACACACACACACACACACACACACACACACACACATATATATATATATATATATATATATATATATATATATATATAAGCAATGTTAATTTTCTAAATGAAGTATTAACAGTAACTGCACGATAAAGTGTAGTATATTGCCACTTAAGTGTGGCTGACCCCTAGGGGTGGATGTTACTGTTGCTTTTAGCCGCAGGAGGACATCTCCTCCAGCTGGCTTATCGACACACTACTGTGTCCTGTTTGCCAAGGGAAGTCATCCCTCCCATCATGATCTGTAGCACGAACGTTCGTGCTACAGATCATGATGGGAGGGATGACTTCCCTTGGCAAACAGGACACAGTAGTGTGTCGATAAGCCAGCTGGAGGAGATGTCCTCCTGCGGCTAAAAGCAACAGTAACATCCACCCCTAGGGGTCAGCCACACTTAAGTGACAATATACTACACTTTATATATATATATATATATATATATATATATATATATATATATATATATATATATATATATATGTATATATATATGTATGTATGTATGTATGTATGATGTATGTATGTATGTATGTATGTAAGTATGATGTATGTATGTATGTATGTATGTATGTATGTATGCATGTATGTAAGTATGTATGCATGTATATGTATATAGATATATTCAAAAGTTGATTCGCACAAACACTCACAGATACACTGATTATTGATACGCACAGAAGAGTATACATAAGTATACAAACATATAAACACATATATGTTAGTATACGTCGATATAGATATAGATATACATATATATAAAGATATATATATGCATATACATACATATTATACAAACACACATATACACACACATACACAAGCACACCTTTTAATATAATATATATTTACGCATAGTAATATATAAATACATATAAGTTAGTGTACGTCGATATAAATATAGATATACATATACATATGCATATACATACATATTTATACATAAACACACACGCATATACACACACCCACATATATAAACACACATTTTAACATGATATATATTTACATTTATAATGAGTATATGCACACACATACGCATATGTAAATAGACATATATACACATGAGTGTCTATGTGTGTCTGTGCTTGTAATATCTATCTATATGGCTTCAGTGACACTGGAACCTCTAATATCTCTCCTATGCGCCCATGTCTTCTAGAAGCCTTACACTGTCTTTTGACATAGAACGGAGCTAGCATCTCTTTATAACATTGTTTATTTTAGTATAAACATTAATGGAGTTGATCAATGCCTGAAGGTATTCGTGCGTAGCTATTCTTAGTAACAAATGCAAATTAAATGAACGCATCGAAATGCACCTCCAGAATCTCAGATAATTAATGAAGTCTTTTAACAGGGAAGGGTTTTATTTATTTATCTATTTATTTATTTTTCATTTATTCATTTATTTATTTATTTATTTATTTATTTTGAAAGAAATGATAAACGTATTTGAAATTAATTAGTTTCAGCTGCTATAGTAAAGGTAATCAATTTGAAATACCTAGATCAACCCGCATGAAAGAAATAATTTGTTTCATGCGTGAGTGATGTTTTTTCTCGAATTTTTTCCCCCTTTTGAAGCGTTATATAAAAACGAAATTTCAGATCTTATACAAAAGAAAGATAAAATTATTATTCTTGTTATTAAATATTCATTTTTACTATAGGAACAATGGGTTAAATTTTAGGGGGAACAGCTTCATCATTACATTGACGTTAGTGCTTGACTTATTTTAACGATCCCGAAGCGATATGTTCGACCGCGGAAGAATTTGAACTCAGAACGCAAGGAAGGATGAAATACGGTTCGCATTTTCACTGGCTCATGCTACCAACTCGCTGCTCCAGTCTGGTGAGCTAACATTAATGCATTAACGAAAGGCGGCGAGCTGGCACAGTCGTTAGCAAGCTGGACGAAATGCATAGCGGTATTTCGTCCGTCGCTACGTTCTGAGTTCAAATTCCGCCGAGGTCGATTTTGCCTTTCATCCTTTCGGGGGTCGATAAATTAAGTACCAGTGTAATTCTAGGGTCGATGTTATCGACTAGTCCCCTCCCACCAAAAAACTTCAGGCCTTGTTCCTATAATGGAAAATATTAATGCATTAACGAAAAATGCGATCTGGCGGGAACGTTACACACAGGGGAAAATACTTAGCGGTTATTCTTCCGATATTGCAGAAGTAAAACTTGCCTTTTACTTTGTATGGGGTCGATACATACTAGTTGAGTACTGAGGCCGATGTAATCGATTTGATCCCTTCCCCCAATTTCTAACCTTGTGTCTATAGCAGAAAGAAATAGGCGCAGAAGTGGCTGTATGTAGCTTGCTTACCAACCACGTGGTTCCGGGTTCAGTCTCACTGCATGGCACCTTCAGCAAGTATCTTCTACTATAGCCTTGGACCGACAAAAGCCTTGTGAATGGATTTGGTAGATGGAAACTGAAAGAAGCCCTTCGTATATATATATATATGTCTGTGTGTATGCTTGCGTGTCTGTATTCGTCCCCCTACCACCACCACCAACATCGGTTGACAATCGATGTTTGTGCGTTTACGTCCCCGTAACTTAGCAGTTCGGCAAAAGACCGATAGAGTAAGTACTAGGCTTACAAATGACTGTAACATGTGAAAAAGTAAAAGATTAAATATCAAGTTTTTAAACATATATTTCTGGTTATTTTGTTTAGAAAATTCTTCAGAAACTGCTGGCATTTATCCTTATCACCCAGATTTCTTCTTTTATTTTTCCTAAAAAGAAAAAAGAAGAAGGTCTGTTTGTGTTGTTTTTTTATTTATTTATAAGATTATAAGATTTATTTGCCAATGATAGCGTTATCAGTTATAGGTGACAAAAGACCAACAAACTAATCTTAGTTTGCAATATGCATTGTACAGGGTGACCACAAAGTCTGGATACATGGAGTAAATAAAATCATAACATAAACAATTAAATATAGGAAATAATAATTTTCCCTTTTTAATTTTGTTCCCAGACTTTGTGGCCACCCTGTAGTATGCTTACTGCATACAACATTTCTTATGTTGCGAATGAATAATAGATGTTCCTGTCGGGAAAATATCCTTCGGTGTTTTTGTTAGTTGCACCAATTGATTTGCAAATTTCCTTCGACATGAATACCTTTCAAGAATAGACACATATCTAGATACGTATTTGTGTATATACATACAAAGGGACAAAGGAAGCATATACATGTGTGTGTGAGAGACAGAGAGAGAAAGAGAGAGAGAGAGGCTTCTAAAAATATTTCATTTACCAGATTTCAACCCAAGACACTGGCATAAAATAGCTGCTCAAGATGTAACATCGTAAGTTCGTACCTGAAACCACTTTGTTACGAAGCAAACTATTCAACGATGCTGTGGGGTCTATAGCAAGTTGTTGATATAAATAAAATATTGATTCGTCTGTAGAGGGCTCCAAGATATTTAATTCTCAAATTAATTGTTTAGTCTACTCGACAGTAAATATGTAGCATGGGATTGAAGTTCTAATCGCTAAAGGCAGCTAGAAATCAGGAAGTTTAATTGAGTTTGCTTTACTTTGGATGTAGATTATGTGTAGACTTCGTTTCTATGAAAGTAACTTCAGTTTAAGTTTTGTCAATATAAATTTCAGTATATTTTTCTAGCTTGCTTTTTTTCATTAAAACTAGAGTGGATTTTGGCATTGTTTGTAATTTAGGGTTAGTTCTCTTTAGAATAAGAATGAGAATGCAGCATATTAAAATGAGTAAAGCTTCAATATATATTTTGCAATTACAAATGTAGGTTTAAGTTAGGTTTTGTATATAAGACTAATGAGCAACAGTTTTGTTAAGGGGTGAGTATTTCGTGCGTGCTGTATATGACATCTTACAAAGTGCACATGCTTTTAAAACACTCCTTGATTTTTTTTTTTTTTTTTTTTTTTTGCAGACCATTTCTAGAATTACCAATTACCAATAACACAAAGCCTGACATCGTGATTATAATAGGCTAATTTACTGACCCATGATTTGGGGAAAAAATTGCACAAATGCAGTACATGCGTGTCTTTCTTGTTTACGTTCTTATGTGTATAACTTATTTCAGAACAGACTCTGTTAGACTGTCTTTGTTCTAAATATACAACACAAAGCCAATATTCTGAGTACATAGATATATTTCACTACACCCACCCACTGTTTGTTATTGAGGAATCTAATTTGAAATATGTTGACAATAACATTCATTGAATTATTTGTCTATTGTTTCTGATTGCTACAGATTTGCAGAGATATTAAAAAATGGTAGCCTTATGAATCTTCTGTATGGAGAATTATATATTGTATACGTATATAATTATGTACAAAATTATGTCTATTAGTACTAAATATAATCAATAATACATTCTCTTATAATTATAAAAGTATATATCAAACATATTGTGGTTAGTGGAATTGCAATATTCATTTCCAGACTAATAACGACCAAATATTACAACACGCTTTACAACATTCCTGCTAAATCATTAAAGAATGTATTAATGGAAAACAGTCATACCTAATACAATATACAGAACAGTATTTGTAAACTTATACTCTCCTTTTTATTCATGATGTTTATGAGTCTGCTTATATTGAGGTGCCAAAATATATTCAATGAACTCATCATAAATATTATGTACACGTACATTAAGGCGGCGCGCCAGCAGGATCATTCGTGCATTGGACAAAATACTTTGCAGTATTTCGTCCGGTTTAATGCTTTGTGTTCAAACTCCATCAAAGTTGAATTTGCATTTCATCCATCTGAGATGATAAAAATAAGTATCAGTTGATATTTACCCCTTCCCATAACACTTTATAAGTATTGTGCTTATAGTAGAAAGGATCATATACACGTATATATATGTATATATATATATATATATATATATATATATATATATATATATATATATATATATATATATATATATATATATATATATATAGTGAAGTATATTGCCACTTAAGTGTGGCTGACCCCTAGGGGTGGATGTTACCGTTGCTTTTAGCCCCAGGAGGACATCTCACTTAAGTGGCAATATACTTCACGTTATCGTGCAGTTACTGTTAATACTTCATTTAGAGAATTAACATTGCTTATATATATATATTTATATATATATATTTATATATATAAAATATTAAGTATGTTTTAAAATGTATGGGATATTTAGGGAGTGCGTTTTGCACCTCCTATATATATATATCACGCATAAATCCTTACATGTAAAATTTATTTATATGTAATTTCATATATTTTTATATTTCTACTATATTTTTATGTATGCTTGGTTTTACTCTTTACACCCTTGGTGAATCTTCACACCTGTGCATGCAGGGCTTATACTAATGTGTATAAATATATATATGATTCAGCTACTTTGATTGACTGTTTTCATTTAAGCGTTCGAGAATCTGTTTGCCGACGAAAATTGCGTTTTCAATTTTCTCTACTCTCTATTTTTGTGTGTGTATATGCGTGTGTGTTTATTTTCACGTGTCTTTCTAAACTGTACGTGTATAGGTGTGTGTCTGTGTATAGATTATATAAATTCAGTTCATCTTTTCTTAATCAAGAAAAAAATTATTTCTGACTAATTTTACCCTTTAATCCCCGAAAAATTAATACAATCCTTTGTGACTCTCATGATTGCAGATCAGAGACAATGACTAGTCCTATCGCTAAGACAAGAATATACAGACGAGTCATATCCAGACCTACTTTTTGTGATACTCTCAGCGGAAACTGTACTCAAAATTATAAGTCTACGAGCTGACTCATGCACCAGGAATGTTAGTTTGATAATTCAAACGGATGTGACTGAAGGGAAATCACAACAAAATGACCTGAGATAAAGATAAAATAGACCATTATACTTTCTGATATCCAAAAGACTATCCCAGAGGAGAGGTAAGAGAGGGTTATGCACAATCGTAAACAGTCATTGAATTGCAACGAATAACAGCCGCTAACCGCTTGAATTGAAGAATGTTTGTATCTCATAGACGCCAATCCTTGAGGTATTTCTTTTTTTAATTCCGTTAATATAGAGGCAAACTTCTGTTGTTATTGTGAAAGCAGATTTGAATGATGGACAGAAGGAAAAGGAAAGTATGGCTGATAAGTTCTTACTCATAAGCTACATCCCAAACTTAAGGAAAACCTTTTAAAATGATACACCTAGTGGAGAGGGCATCAGCTGTGCGAATTGTCGGAGGAAATTACACACACACACAGACATGGAATCCAGTTAGCTAAATCATGGCTAGTACGATTATGCATGTGTGAGGGTTGCGTGCATGTGCGTGCAGTGTGTGTATGTGTGTGTTTGTGTATGCTTATGCATGTGTGTGGTGGGGGGCATGTGAATATTTAAATCTAGGTTTGTGCTTAATAGATTTTCAGTTCTCTTTTCTTAGTAGTTAGTAATTATACGACGACAGCTATATACTGTTTGAGGACGTGGTCCGCTGAGTGACTCGGGCGTTCGTATGTTTACTGTTAAGTTTAGTCTGTTATACTTTAGGTGGGTATCTGAATGTTAATTTCTTATTTAATCGCAATTATGAACTAATGAAACGAAAACTTATTAGCGTTAATGAAGATCTTTCTTAGAAGAGTCAAGGGAGATAACTCCATAAATTTCATTTAATTAATTATACAGAGAAAAGAATAGGGAATGGATGGAAGAAGGAAAGAAAGAAAGAAAGAAAGAAAGAAAGAAAGAAAGAAAGAAAGACAGAAACCCAGTTCTACTCTCTTCTCTTGTAGAGTAATTTCCTTCTCTTTGTACTGTGTCCCAACTATTTCAAGTTGTTGATTTTACATAATCTCATTAATATTCTTTGCTACTTACCAATTGATTACGCGTTAATTAGGCTCCATTCACTATGCCTTAGACTTAATCTCATTTATCAGTTTTCCTTAAAGACATTTTCTTGACGTCTTTGATTAACTAATTTCTTCCAAAGTCATTCTGAATTTATGTACGAAAAAAAAAACGAAAGAAAACTTCCATTTTTTTTTTCAAGATAATATCCGGCACATGTTAAGTGTTTTACGCTTAACAACAACAGCAACTATAAAAACAACAACAACAGTAATGAATATGCAAGCAGCAGTAGCAATTCCATCAGACATAGCAACAGTATCAAACCTACAATTAACTACAACAATATTGGAACGAATAAGAGAAAAGTCTTTTCTTCGGTGCTCAGTTAAGTCTTCTACAAAACTCGCCTTACTATATTAGTAAAATGAACGAAGGACATGTTTCATAATGTAATGGAAGTTTCCGAGGGCCTCGGAATTTTTGTTGATTGGCCATTGGCCAGTGACGGGATTATGTTTACGAAAGAAGTTGCTGAGAGCTAAAGAGAATGTAAGTCTCTTCTTTTTTGGAAAGAAATCATGACAGTGGCAAATACTGTACGGGCAAGAAAAGCAGTAACCAACATTTTACAAAATAGATTATCTTTGTATGTATCCACATACATATACCTACACATATGTCTATATATATAGAGGCGTAGGAGTGGCTGCGTGGTAAGTAGCTTGCTTACGAACCACATGGTTCTGGGTTCAGTCCCACTGCGTGGCACCTTGGGCAAGTGTCTTCTACTTTCGCCTCGGGCTATAGTAGAAGACATTAATCGCACACATGAACTAAAATGGACCCTCGACATCCATGTTTAGTAAAAAAAAACTTTTATTTCATTTTTATTATTTTATTATTTTATTATTTTTTATTATTAATATTTTTTTTTCCTTATATATATATATATATATATATATATATATATATATATATATATATATATATATATATATATATAAATTCTGTACGACTCTCTTACTATTTTTCTTAGCCCCTTCACACTTTTTTCGTTCTTTCCACTTTTCTTTTTCTCTCACATTTCTTGGC